>NW_026112505.1:0-113662 GCF_024323335.1 Lathyrus oleraceus
AATAAACTAACGGTAGATTGTGATGTGAACTCACCGATGATTGTTGAGATCGAGTGAACCACCATCAAACAAATAAAACAAACAATTTATTGTCCTTCATCTACTCCATCGGAGGATGAGGAAGAGTTTCTTGCACTTCAGTATCAAAAGCATTGATTCTGATCATTTGAGAATTCTAAAAAATACTATAAACACCAATCGTCGGTATTTCGGTTGTCAAATCGGTTGTATCTGCCCTTCTTCGGGTTGAACTACGGAATTTTTATTTATTTTTCTTTAAATTTTATTTATGTTAATAAATCCTATTAATGAGAATTCAATGATGTTTGTTATCCTAACAACTATGAGTCGTGGTTGTTAATTAGACTAAGTTTTTTTTAGGATCGAAAGTTTATAGGCTCAACGCTCTTTTGTGAGATTGGTATAACTCTTTTTGTAACAACATTTAACATTGTTGGGAGTTTTGCTTTTGAGGCCTTTGAATTTTCTTTTGGCTTCTTTCTTCTTGTATTAAGGGTTGTATGTAAAACCCTAAATCCTTAAATTTATATATATTAAACTTTACATCGAAATCTAAGGTGCCACCACCGACAAAATCTTTAATAAATAAAAAATTTAACAAACACGCAGCGAAAATATTAACGTCATACAATATCTGTCATCGCACGCTCATCTTCAATTAGGGTATCGTTTCGGCGGTATCGATTTATTTCAAATAACAAAATAATAGGTAGTTTGCATAAAAACAAAAATAAACTAACGGTAGATTGTGATGTGAACTCACCGATGATTGTTGAGATCGAGTGAACCACCATCAAAACAAATAAAACAAACAATTTATTGTCCTTCATCTACTCCATCGGAGGATGAGGAAGAGTTTCTTGCACTTCAGTATCAAAAGCATTGATTCTGATCATTTGAGAATTCTAAAAAATACTATAAACACCAATCGTCGGTATTATCGGTTGTCAAATCGGTTGTATCTGCCCTTCTTCGGGTTGAACTACGGAATTTTTATTTATTTTTCTTTAAATTTTATTTATGTTAATAAATCCTATTAATGAGAATTCAATGATGTTTGTTATCCTAACAACTATGAGTCGTGGTTGTTAATTAGACTAAGTTTTTTTTAGGATCGAAAGTTTATAGGCTCAACGCTCTTTTGTGAGATTGGTATAACTCTTTTTGTAACAACATTTAACATTGTTGGGAGTTTTTGCTTTTGAGGCCTTTGAATTTTCTTTTGGCTTCTTTCTTCTTGTATTAAGGGTTGTATGTAAAACCCTAAATCCTTAAATTTATATATATTAAACTTTACACGAAAATCTAAGGTGCCACCACCGACAAAATCTTTAATAAATAAAAAATTTAACAAACACGCAGCGAAAATATTAACGTCATACAATATCTGTCATCGCACGCTCATCTTCAATTAGGGTATCGTTTCGGCGGTATCGATTTATTTCAAATAACAAAAATAATAGATAGTTTGCATAAAAACAAAAATAAACTAACGGTAGATTGTGATGTGAACTCACCGATGATTGTTGAGATCGAGTGAACCACCATCAAAACAAATAAAACAAACAATTTATTGTCCTTCATCTACTCCATCGGAGGATGAGGAAGAGTTTCTTGCACTTCAGTATCAAAAGCATTGATTCTGATCATTTGAGAATTCTAAAAAATACTATAAACACCAATCGTCGGTATTATCGGTTGTCAAATCGGTTGTATCTGCCCTTCTTCGGGTTGAACTACGGAATTTTTATTTATTTTTCTTTAAATTTTATTTATGTTAATAAATCCTATTAATGAGAATTCAATGATGTTTGTTATCCTAACAACTATGAGTCGTGGTTGTTAATTAGACTAAGTTTTTTTTAGGATCGAAAGTTTATAGGCTCAACGCTCTTTTGTGAGATTGGTATAACTCTTTTTGTAACAACATTTAACATTGTTGGGAGTTTTTGCTTTTGAGGCCTTTGAATTTTCTTTTGGCTTCTTTCTTCTTGTATTAAGGGTTGTATGTAAAACCCTAAATCCTTAAATTTATATATATTAAACTTTACACGAAAATCTAAGGTGCCACCACCGACAAAATCTTTAATAAATAAAAAATTTAACAAACACGCAGCGAAAATATTAACGTCATACAATATCTGTCATCGCACGCTCATCTTCAATTAGGGTATCGTTTCGGCGGTATCGATTTATTTCAAATAACAAAAATAATAGATAGTTTGCATAAAAACAAAAATAAACTAACGGTAGATTGTGATGTGAACTCACCGATGATTGTTGAGATCGAGTGAACCACCATCAAAACAAATAAAACAAACAATTTATTGTCCTTCATCTACTCCATCGGAGGATGAGGAAGAGTTTCTTGCACTTCAGTATCAAAAGCATTGATTCTGATCATTTGAGAATTCTAAAAAATACTATAAACACCAATCGTCGGTATTATCGGTTGTCAAATCGGTTGTATCTGCCCTTCTTCGGGTTGAACTACGGAATTTTTATTTATTTTTCTTTAAATTTTATTTATGTTAATAAATCCTATTAATGAGAATTCAATGATGTTTGTTATCCTAACAACTATGAGTCGTGGTTGTTAATTAGACTAAGTTTTTTTTAGGATCGAATGTTTATAGGCTCAACGCTCTTTTGTGAGATTGGTATAACTCTTTTTGTAACAACATTTAACATTGTTGGGAGTTTTTGCTTTTGAGGCCTTTGAATTTTCTTTTGGCTTCTTTCTTCTTGTATTAAGGGTTGTATGTAAAACCCTAAATCCTTAAATTTATATATATTAAACTTTACACGAAAATCTAAGGTGCCACCACCGACAAAATCTTTAATAAATAAAAAATTTAACAAACACGCAGCGAAAATATAAACGTCATACAATATCTGTCATCGCACGCTCATCTTCAATTAGGGTATCGTTTCGGCGGTGTCGATTTATTTCAAATAACAAAAATAAAAAATAGTTTGCATAAAAACAAAAATAAACTAACGGTAGATTGTGATGTGAACTCACCGACGATTGTTGAGATCGAGTGAACCACCATCAAAACAAATAAAACAAACAATTTATTGTCCTTCATCTACTCCATCGGAGGATGAGGAACAGTTTCTTGCACTTCAGTATCAAAAGCATTGATTCTGATCATTTGAGAATTCTAAAAAATACTATAAACACCAATCGTCGGTATTATCGGTTGTCAAATCGGTTGTATCTGCCCTTCTTCGGGTTGAACTACGGAATTTTTATTTATTTTTCTTTAAATTTTATTTATGTTAATAAATCCTATTAATGAGAATTCAATGATGTTTGTTATCCTAACAACTATGAGTCGTGGTTGTTAATTAGACTAAGTTTTTTTAGGATCGAAAGTTTATAGGCTCAACGCTCTTTTGTGAGATTGGTATAACTCTTTTTGTAACAACATTTAACATTGTTGGGAGTTTTTGCTTTTGAGGCCTTTGAATTTTCTTTTGGCTTCTTTCTTCTTGTATTAAGGGTTGTATGTAAAACCCTAAATCCTTAAATTTATATATATTAAACTTTACACGAAAATCTAAGGTGCCACCACCGACAAAATCTTTAATAAATAAAAAATTTAACAAACACGCAGCGAAAATATAAACGTCATACAATATCTGTCATCGCACGCTCATCTTCAATTAGGGTATCGTTTCGGCGGTATCGATTTATTTCAAATAACAAAAATAATAGATAGTTTGCATAAAAACAAAAATAAACTAACGGTAGATTGTGATGTGAACTCACCGATGATTGTTGAGATCGAGTGAACCACCATCAAAACAAATAAAACAAACAATTTATTGTCCTTCATCTACTCCATCGGAGGATGAGGAAGAGTTTCTTGCACTTCAGTATCAAAAGCATTGATTCTGATCATTTGAGAATTCTAAAAAATACTATAAACACCAATCGTCGGTATTATCGGTTGTCAAATCGGTTGTATCTGCCCTTCTTCGGGTTGAACTACGGAATTTTTATTTATTTTTCTTTAAATTTTATTTATGTTAATAAATCCTATTAATGAGAATTCAATGATGTTTGTTATCCTAACAACTATGAGTCGTGGTTGTTAATTAGACTAAGTTTTTTTTAGGATCGAAAGTTTATAGGCTCAACGCTCTTTTGTGAGATTGGTATAACTCTTTTTGTAAGAACATTTAACATTGTTGGGAGTTTTTGCTTTTGAGGCCTTTGAATTTTCTTTTGGCTTCTTTCTTCTTGTATTAAGGGTTGTATGTAAAACCCTAAATCCTTAAATTTATATATATTAAACTTTACATTGAAATCTAAGGTGCCACCACCGACAAAATCTTTAATAAATAAAAAATTTAACAAACACGCAGCGAAAATATTAACGTCATACAATATCTGTCATCGCACGCTCATCTTCAATTAGGGTATCGTTTCGGCGGTATCGATTTGTTTCAAATAACAAAAATAATAGATAGTTTGCATAAATCCAAAAATAAACTAACGGTAGGTTGTGATGTGAACTCAACGATGATTGTTGAGATCGAGTGAACCACCATCAAAACAAATAAAACAAACAATTTATTGTCCTTCATCTACTCCATCGGAGGATGAGGAAGAGTTTCTTGCACTTCAGTATCAAAAGCATTGATTCTGATCATTTGAGAATTCTAAAAAATACTATAAACACCAATCGTCGGTATTATCGGTTGTCAAATCGGTTGTATCTGCCCTTCTTCGGGTTGAACTACGGAATTTTTATTTATTTTTCTTTAAATTTTATTTATGTTAATAAATCCTATTAATGAGAATTCAATGATGTTTGTTATCCTAACAACTATGAGTCGTGGTTGTTAATTAGACTAAGTTTTTTTTAGGATCGAAAGTTTATAGGCTCAACGCTCTTTTGTGAGATTGGTATAACTCTTTTTGTAACAACATTTAACATTGTTGGGAGTTTTTGCTTTTGAGGCCTTTGAATTTTCTTTTGGCTTCTTTCTTCTTGTATTAAGGGTTGTATGTAAAACCCTAAATCCTTAAATTTATATATATTAAACTTTACACGAAAATCTAAGGTGCCACCACCGACAAAATCTTTAATAAATAAAAAATTTAACAAACACGCAGCGAAAATATTAACGTCATACAATATCTGTCATCGCACGCTCATCTTCAATTAGGGTATCGTTTCGGCGGTATCGATTTATTTCAAATAACAAAAATAATAGATAGTTTGCATAAAAACAAAAATAAACTAACGGTAGATTGTGATGTGAACTCACCGATGATTGTTGAGATCGAGTGAACCACCATCAAAACAAATAAAACAAACAATTTATTGTCCTTCATCTACTCCATCGGAGGATGAGGAAGAGTTTCTTGCACTTCAGTATCAAAAGCATTGATTCTGATCATTTGAGAATTCTAAAAAATACTATAAACACCAATCGTCGGTATTATCGGTTGTCAAATCGGTTGTATCTGCCCTTCTTCGGGTTGAACTACGGAATTTTTATTTATTTTTCTTTAAATTTTATTTATGTTAATAAATCCTATTAATGAGAATTCAATGATGTTTGTTATCCTAACAACTATGAGTCGTGGTTGTTAATTAGACTAAGTTTTTTTTAGGATCGAAAGTTTATAGGCTCAACGCTCTTTTGTGAGTTTGGTATAACTCTTTTTGTAACAACAATTAACATTGTTGGGAGTTTTTGCTTTTGAGGCCTTTGAATTTTCTTTTGGCTTCTTTCTTCTTGTATTAAGGGTTGTATGTAAAACCCTAAATCCTTAAATTTATATATATTAAACTTTACACGAAAATCTAAGGTGCCACCACCGACAAAATCTTTAATAAATAAAAAATTTAACAAACACGCAGCGAAAATATTAACGTCATACAATATCTGTCATCGCACGCTCATCTTCAATTAGGGTATCCTTTCGGCGGTATCGATTTATTTCAAATAACAAAAATAATAGATAGTTTGCATAAAACAAAAATAAACTAACGGTAGATTGTGATGTGAACTCACCGACGATTGTTGAGATCGAGTGAACCACCATAAAAACAAATAAAACAAACAATTTATTGTCCTTCATCTACTCCATCGGAGGATGAGGAAGAGTTTCTAGCACTTCAGTATCAAAAGCATTGATTCTGATCATTTGAGAATTCTAAAAAATACTATAAACACCAATCGTCGGTATTATCAGTTATCAAATCGGTTGTATCTGCCCTTCTTCGGGTTGAACTACGGAATTTTTATTTATTTTTCTTTAAATTTTATTTATGTTAATAAATCCTATTAATGAGAATTCAATGATGTTTGTTATCCTAAGAACTATGAGTCGTGGTTGTTAATTAGACTAAGTTTTTTTTAGGATCGAAAGTTTATAGGCTCAACGCTCTTTTGTGAGATTGGTATAACTCTTTTTGTAACAACATTTAACATTGTTGGGAGTTTTTGCTTTTGAGGCCTTTGAATTTTCTTTTGGCTTCTTTCTTCTTGTATTAAGGGTTGTATGTAAAACCCTAAATCCTTAAATTTATATATATTAAACTTTACACGAAAATCTAAGGTGCCACCACCGACAAAATCTTTAATAAATAAAAAATTTAACAAACACGCAGCGAAAATATTAACGTCATACAATATCTGTCATCGCACGCTCATCTTCAATTAGGGTATCGTTTCGGCGGTATCGATTTATTTCAAATAACAAAAATAATAGATAGTTTGCATAAAAACAAAAATAAACTAACGGTAGATTGTGATGTGAACTCACCGATGATTGTTGAGATCGAGTGAACCACCATCAAAACAAATAAAACAAACAATTTATTGTCCTTCATCTACTCCATCGGAGGATGAGGAAGAGTTTCTTGCACTTCAGTATCAAAAGCATTGATTCTGATCATTTGAGAATTCTAAAAAATACTATAAACACCAATCGTCGGTATTATCGGTTGTCAAATCGGTTGTATCTGCCCTTCTTCGGGTTGAACTACAAATTTATTATTTATTTTTCTTTAAATTTTATTTATGTTAATAAATCCTATTAATGAGAATTCAATGATGTTTGTTATCCTAACAACTATGAGTCGTGGTTGTTAATTAGACTAAGTTTTTTTTAGGATCGAAAGTTTATAGGCTCAACGCTCTTTTGTGAGATTGGTATAACTCTTTTTGTAACAACATTTAACATTGTTGGGAGTTTTTGCTTTTGAGGCCTTTGAATTTTCTTTTGGCTTCTTTCTTCTTGTATTAAGGGTTGTATGTAAAACCCTAAATCCTTAAATTTATATATATTAAACTTTACACGAAAATCTAAGGTGCCACCACCGACAAAATCTTTAATAAATAAAAAATTTAACAAACACGCAGCGAAAATATTAACGTCATACAATATCTGTCATCGCACGCTCATCTTCAATTAGGGTATCGTTTCGGCGGTATCGATTTATTTCAAATAACAAAAATAATAGATAGTTTGCATAAAAACAAAAATAAACTAACGGTAGATTGTGATGTGAACTCACCGATGATTGTTGAGATCGAGTGAACCACCATCAAAACAAATAAAACAAACAATTTATTGTCCTTCATCTACTCCATCGGAGGATGAGGAAGAGTTTCTTGCACTTCAGTATCAAAAGCATTGATTCTGATCATTTGAGAATTCTAAAAAATACTATAAACACCAATCGTCGGTATTATCGGTTGTCAAATCGGTTGTATCTGCCCTTCTTCGGGTTGAACTACGGAATTTTTATTTATTTTTCTTTAAATTTTATTTATGTTAATAAATCCTATTAATGAGAATTCAATGATGTTTGTTATCCTAACAACTATGAGTCGTGGTTGTTAATTAGACTAAGTTTTTTTTAGGATCGAAAGTTTATAGGCTCAACGCTCTTTTGTGAGATTGGTATAACTCTTTTTGTAACAACATTTAACATTGTTGGGAGTTTTTGCTTTTGAGGCCTTTGAATTTTCTTTTGGCTTCTTTCTTCTTGTATTAAGGGTTGTATGTAAAACCCTAAATCCTTAAATTTATATATATTAAACTTTACACGAAAATCTAAGGTGCCACCACCGACAAAATCTTTAATAAATAAAAAATTTAACAAACACGCAGCGAAAATATTAACGTCATACAATATCTGTCATCGCACGCTCATCTTCAATTAGGGTATCGTTTCGGCGGTATCGATTTATTTCAAATAACAAAAATAATAGATAGTTTGCATAAAAACAAAAATAAACTAACGGTAGATTGTGATGTGAACTCACCGATGATTGTTGAGATCGAGTGAACCACCATCAAAACAAATAAAACAAACAATTTATTGTCCTTCATCTACTCCATCGGAGGATGAGGAAGAGTTTCTTGCACTTCAGTATCAAAAGCATTGATTCTGATCATTTGAGAATTCTAAAAAATACTATAAACACCAATCGTCGGTATTATCGGTTGTCAAATCGGTTGTATCTGCCCTTCTTCGGGTTGAACTACGGAATTTTTATTTATTTTTCTTTAAATTTTATTTATGTTAATAAATCCTATTAATGAGAATTCAATGATGTTTGTTATCCTAACAACTATGAGTCGTGGTTGTTAATTAGACTAAGTTTTTTTTAGGATCGAAAGTTTATAGGCTCAACGCTCTTTTGTGAGATTGGTATAACTCTTTTTGTAACAACATTAACATTGTTGGGAGTTTTTGCTTTTGAGGCCTTTGAATTTTCTTTTGGCTTCTTTCTTCTTGTATTAAGGGTTGTATGTAAAACCCTAAATCCTTAAATTTATATATATTAAACTTTACACGAAAATCTAAGGTGCCACCACCGACAAAATCTTTAATAAATAAAAAATTTAACAAACACGCAGCGAAAATATTAACGTCATACAATATCTGTCATCGCACGCTCATCTTCAATTAGGGTATCGTTTCGGCGGTATCGATTTATTTCAAATAACAAAAATAATAGATAGTTTGCATAAAAACAAAAATAAACTAACGGTAGATTGTGATGTGAACTCACCGATGATTGTTGAGATCGAGTGAACCACCATCAAAACAAATAAAACAAACAATTTATTGTCCTTCATCTACTCCATCGGAGGATGAGGAAGAGTTTCTTGCACTTCAGTATCAAAAGCATTGATTCTGATCATTTGAGAATTCTAAAAAATACTATAAACACCAATCGTCGGTATTATCGGTTGTCAAATCGGTTGTATCTGCCCTTCTTCGGGTTGAACTACGGAATTTTTATTTATTTTTCTTTAAATTTTATTTATGTTAATAAATCCTATTAATGAGAATTCAATGATGTTTGTTATCCTAACAACTATGAGTCGTGGTTGTTAATTAGACTAAGTTTTTTTTAGGATCGAAAGTTTATAGGCTCAACGCTCTTTTGTGAGATTGGTATAACTCTTTTTGTAACAACATTTAACATTGTTGGGAGTTTTTGCTTTTGAGGCCTTTGAATTTTCTTTTGGCTTCTTTCTTCTTGTATTAAGGGTTGTATGTAAAACCCTAAATCCTTAAATTTATATATATTAAACTTTACACGAAAATCTAAGGTGCCACCACCGACAAAATCTTTAATAAATAAAAAATTTAACAAACACGCAGCGAAAATATTAACGTCATACAATATCTGTCATCGCACGCTCATCTTCAATTAGGGTATCGTTTCGGCGGTATCGATTTATTTCAAATAACAAAAATAATAGATAGTTTGCATAAAAACAAAAATAAACTAACGGTAGATTGTGATGTGAACTCACCGATGATTGTTGAGATCGAGTGAACCACCATCAAAACAAATAAAACAAACAATTTATTGTCCTTCATCTACTCCATCGGAGGATGAGGAAGAGTTTCTTGCACTTCAGTATCAAAAGCATTGATTCTGATCATTTGAGAATTCTAAAAAATACTATAAACACCAATCGTCGGTATTATCGGTTGTCAAATCGGTTGTATCTGCCCTTCTTCGGGTTGAACTACGGAATTTTTATTTATTTTTCTTTAAATTTTATTTATGTTAATAAATCCTATTAATGAGAATTCAATGATGTTTGTTATCCTAACAACTATGAGTCGTGGTTGTTAATTAGACTAAGTTTTTTTTAGGATCGAAAGTTTATAGGCTCAACGCTCTTTTGTGAGATTGGTATAACTCTTTTTGTAACAACATTTAACATTGTTGGGAGTTTTTGCTTTTGAGGCCTTTGAATTTTCTTTTGGCTTCTTTCTTCTTGTATTAAGGGTTGTATGTAAAACCCTAAATCCTTAAATTTATATATATTAAACTTTACACGAAAATCTAAGGTGCCACCACCGACAAAATCTTTAATAAATAAAAAATTTAACAAACACGCAGCGAAAATATTAACGTCATACAATATCTGTCATCGCACGCTCATCTTCAATTAGGGTATCGTTTCGGCGGTATCGATTTATTTCAAATAACAAAAATAATAGATAGTTTGCATAAAAACAAAAATAAACTAACGGTAGATTGTGATGTGAACTCACCGATGATTGTTGAGATCGAGTGAACCACCATCAAAACAAATAAAACAAACAATTTATTGTCCTTCATCTACTCCATCGGAGGATGAGGAAGAGTTTCTTGCACTTCAGTATCAAAAGCATTGATTCTGATCATTTGAGAATTCTAAAAAATACTATAAACACCAATCGTCGGTATTATCGGTTGTCAAATCGGTTGTATCTGCCCTTCTTCGGGTTGAACTACGGAATTTTTATTTATTTTTCTTTAAATTTTATTTATGTTAATAAATCCTATTAATGAGAATTCAATGATGTTTGTTATCCTAACAACTATGAGTCGTGGTTGTTAATTAGACTAAGTTTTTTTTAGGATCGAAAGTTTATAGGCTCAACGCTCTTTTGTGAGATTGGTATAACTCTTTTTGTAACAACATTTAACATTGTTGGGAGTTTTTGCTTTTGAGGCCTTTGAATTTTCTTTTGGCTTCTTTCTTCTTGTATTAAGGGTTGTATGTAAAACCCTAAATCCTTAAATTTATATATATTAAACTTTACACGAAAATCTAAGGTGCCACCACCGACAAAATCTTTAATAAATAAAAAATTTAACAAACACGCAGCGAAAATATTAACGTCATACAATATCTGTCATCGCACGCTCATCTTCAATTAGGGTATCGTTTCGGCGGTATCGATTTATTTCAAATAACAAAAATAATAGATAGTTTGCATAAAAACAAAAATAAACTAACGGTAGATTGTGATGTGAACTCACCGATGATTGTTGAGATCGAGTGAACCACCATCAAAACAAATAAAACAAACAATTTATTGTCCTTCATCTACTCCATCGGAGGATGAGGAAGAGTTTCTTGCACTTCAGTATCAAAAGCATTGATTCTGATCATTTGAGAATTCTAAAAAATACTATAAACACCAATCGTCGGTATTATCGGTTGTCAAATCGGTTGTATCTGCCCTTCTTCGGGTTGAACTACGGAATTTTTATTTATTTTTCTTTAAATTTTATTTATGTTAATAAATCCTATTAATGAGAATTCAATGATGTTTGTTATCCTAACAACTATGAGTCGTGGTTGTTAATTAGACTAAGTTTTTTTTAGGATCGAAAGTTTATAGGCTCAACGCTCTTTTGTGAGATTGGTATAACTCTTTTTGTAACAACATTTAACATTGTTGGGAGTTTTTGCTTTTGAGGCCTTTGAATTTTCTTTTGGCTTCTTTCTTCTTGTATTAAGGGTTGTATGTAAAACCCTAAATCCTTAAATTTATATATATTAAACTTTACACGAAAATCTAAGGTGCCACCACCGACAAAATCTTTAATAAATAAAAAATTTAACAAACACGCAGCGAAAATATTAACGTCATACAATATCTGTCATCGCACGCTCATCTTCAATTAGGGTATCGTTTCGGCGGTATCGATTTATTTCAAATAACAAAAATAATAGATAGTTTGCATAAAAACAAAAATAAACTAACGGTAGATTGTGATGTGAACTCACCGATGATTGTTGAGATCGAGTGAACCACCATCAAAACAAATAAAACAAACAATTTATTGTCCTTCATCTACTCCATCGGAGGATGAGGAAGAGTTTCTTGCACTTCAGTATCAAAAGCATTGATTCTGATCATTTGAGAATTCTAAAAAATACTATAAACACCAATCGTCGGTATTATCGGTTGTCAAATCGGTTGTATCTGCCCTTCTTCGGGTTGAACTACGGAATTTTTATTTATTTTTCTTTAAATTTTATTTATGTTAATAAATCCTATTAATGAGAATTCAATGATGTTTGTTATCCTAACAACTATGAGTCGTGGTTGTTAATTAGACTAAGTTTTTTTTAGGATCGAAAGTTTATAGGCTCAACGCTCTTTTGTGAGATTGGTATAACTCTTTTTGTAACAACATTTAACATTGTTGGGAGTTTTTGCTTTTGAGGCCTTTGAATTTTCTTTTGGCTTCTTTCTTCTTGTATTAAGGGTTGTATGTAAAACCCTAAATCCTTAAATTTATATATATTAAACTTTACACGAAAATCTAAGGTGCCACCACCGACAAAATCTTTAATAAATAAAAAATTTAACAAACACGCAGCGAAAATATTAACGTCATACAATATCTGTCATCGCACGCTCATCTTCAATTAGGGTATCGTTTCGGCGGTATCGATTTATTTCAAATAACAAAAATAATAGATAGTTTGCATAAAAACAAAAATAAACTAACGGTAGATTGTGATGTGAACTCACCGATGATTGTTGAGATCGAGTGAACCACCATCAAAACAAATAAAACAAACAATTTATTGTCCTTCATCTACTCCATCGGAGGATGAGGAAGAGTTTCTTGCACTTCAGTATCAAAAGCATTGATTCTGATCATTTGAGAATTCTAAAAAATACTATAAACACCAATCGTCGGTATTATCGGTTGTCAAATCGGTTGTATCTGCCCTTCTTCGGGTTGAACTACGGAATTTTTATTTATTTTTCTTTAAATTTTATTTATGTTAATAAATCCTATTAATGAGAATTCAATGATGTTTGTTATCCTAACAACTATGAGTCGTGGTTGTTAATTAGACTAAGTTTTTTTTAGGATCGAAAGTTTATAGGCTCAACGCTCTTTTGTGAGATTGGTATAACTCTTTTTGTAACAACATTTAACATTGTTGGGAGTTTTTGCTTTTGAGGCCTTTGAATTTTCTTTTGGCTTCTTTCTTCTTGTATTAAGGGTTGTATGTAAAACCCTAAATCCTTAAATTTATATATATTAAACTTTACACGAAAATCTAAGGTGCCACCACCGACAAAATCTTTAATAAATAAAAAATTTAACAAACACGCAGCGAAAATATTAACGTCATACAATATCTGTCATCGCACGCTCATCTTCAATTAGGGTATCGTTTCGGCGGTATCGATTTATTTCAAATAACAAAAATAATAGATAGTTTGCATAAAAACAAAAATAAACTAACGGTAGATTGTGATGTGAACTCACCGATGATTGTTGAGATCGAGTGAACCACCATCAAAACAAATAAAACAAACAATTTATTGTCCTTCATCTACTCCATCGGAGGATGAGGAAGAGTTTCTTGCACTTCAGTATCAAAAGCATTGATTCTGATCATTTGAGAATTCTAAAAAATACTATAAACACCAATCGTCGGTATTATCGGTTGTCAAATCGGTTGTATCTGCCCTTCTTCGGGTTGAACTACGGAATTTTTATTTATTTTTCTTTAAATTTTATTTATGTTAATAAATCCTATTAATGAGAATTCAATGATGTTTGTTATCCTAACAACTATGAGTCGTGGTTGTTAATTAGACTAAGTTTTTTTTAGGATCGAAAGTTTATAGGCTCAACGCTCTTTTGTGAGATTGGTATAACTCTTTTTGTAACAACATTTAACATTGTTGGGAGTTTTTGCTTTTGAGGCCTTTGAATTTTCTTTTGGCTTCTTTCTTCTTGTATTAAGGGTTGTATGTAAAACCCTAAATCCTTAAATTTATATATATTAAACTTTACACGAAAATCTAAGGTGCCACCACCGACAAAATCTTTAATAAATAAAAAATTTAACAAACACGCAGCGAAAATATTAACGTCATACAATATCTGTCATCGCACGCTCATCTTCAATTAGGGTATCGTTTCGGCGGTATCGATTTATTTCAAATAACAAAAATAATAGATAGTTTGCATAAAAACAAAAATAAACTAACGGTAGATTGTGATGTGAACTCACCGATGATTGTTGAGATCGAGTGAACCACCATCAAAACAAATAAAACAAACAATTTATTGTCCTTCATCTACTCCATCGGAGGATGAGGAAGAGTTTCTTGCACTTCAGTATCAAAAGCATTGATTCTGATCATTTGAGAATTCTAAAAAATACTATAAACACCAATCGTCGGTATTATCGGTTGTCAAATCGGTTGTATCTGCCCTTCTTCGGGTTGAACTACGGAATTTTTATTTATTTTTCTTTAAATTTTATTTATGTTAATAAATCCTATTAATGAGAATTCAATGATGTTTGTTATCCTAACAACTATGAGTCGTGGTTGTTAATTAGACTAAGTTTTTTTTAGGATCGAAAGTTTATAGGCTCAACGCTCTTTTGTGAGATTGGTATAACTCTTTTTGTAACAACATTTAACATTGTTGGGAGTTTTTGCTTTTGAGGCCTTTGAATTTTCTTTTGGCTTCTTTCTTCTTGTATTAAGGGTTGTATGTAAAACCCTAAATCCTTAAATTTATATATATTAAACTTTACACGAAAATCTAAGGTGCCACCACCGACAAAATCTTTAATAAATAAAAAATTTAACAAACACGCAGCGAAAATATTAACGTCATACAATATCTGTCATCGCACGCTCATCTTCAATTAGGGTATCGTTTCGGCGGTATCGATTTATTTCAAATAACAAAAATAATAGATAGTTTGCATAAAAACAAAAATAAACTAACGGTAGATTGTGATGTGAACTCACCGATGATTGTTGAGATCGAGTGAACCACCATCAAAACAAATAAAACAAACAATTTATTGTCCTTCATCTACTCCATCGGAGGATGAGGAAGAGTTTCTTGCACTTCAGTATCAAAAGCATTGATTCTGATCATTTGAGAATTCTAAAAAATACTATAAACACCAATCGTCGGTATTATCGGTTGTCAAATCGGTTGTATCTGCCCTTCTTCGGGTTGAACTACGGAATTTTTATTTATTTTTCTTTAAATTTTATTTATGTTAATAAATCCTATTAATGAGAATTCAATGATGTTTGTTATCCTAACAACTATGAGTCGTGGTTGTTAATTAGACTAAGTTTTTTTTAGGATCGAAAGTTTATAGGCTCAACGCTCTTTTGTGAGATTGGTATAACTCTTTTTGTAACAACATTTAACATTGTTGGGAGTTTTTGCTTTTGAGGCCTTTGAATTTTCTTTTGGCTTCTTTCTTCTTGTATTAAGGGTTGTATGTAAAACCCTAAATCCTTAAATTTATATATATTAAACTTTACACGAAAATCTAAGGTGCCACCACCGACAAAATCTTTAATAAATAAAAAATTTAACAAACACGCAGCGAAAATATTAACGTCATACAATATCTGTCATCGCACGCTCATCTTCAATTAGGGTATCGTTTCGGCGGTATCGATTTATTTCAAATAACAAAAATAATAGATAGTTTGCATAAAAACAAAAATAAACTAACGGTAGATTGTGATGTGAACTCACCGATGATTGTTGAGATCGAGTGAACCACCATCAAAACAAATAAAACAAACAATTTATTGTCCTTCATCTACTCCATCGGAGGATGAGGAAGAGTTTCTTGCACTTCAGTATCAAAAGCATTGATTCTGATCATTTGAGAATTCTAAAAAATACTATAAACACCAATCGTCGGTATTATCGGTTGTCAAATCGGTTGTATCTGCCCTTCTTCGGGTTGAACTACGGAATTTTTATTTATTTTTCTTTAAATTTTATTTATGTTAATAAATCCTATTAATGAGAATTCAATGATGTTTGTTATCCTAACAACTATGAGTCGTGGTTGTTAATTAGACTAAGTTTTTTTTAGGATCGAAAGTTTATAGGCTCAACGCTCTTTTGTGAGATTGGTATAACTCTTTTTGTAACAACATTTAACATTGTTGGGAGTTTTTGCTTTTGAGGCCTTTGAATTTTCTTTTGGCTTCTTTCTTCTTGTATTAAGGGTTGTATGTAAAACCCTAAATCCTTAAATTTATATATATTAAACTTTACACGAAAATCTAAGGTGCCACCACCGACAAAATCTTTAATAAATAAAAAATTTAACAAACACGCAGCGAAAATATTAACGTCATACAATATCTGTCATCGCACGCTCATCTTCAATTAGGGTATCGTTTCGGCGGTATCGATTTATTTCAAATAACAAAAATAATAGATAGTTTGCATAAAAACAAAAATAAACTAACGGTAGATTGTGATGTGAACTCACCGATGATTGTTGAGATCGAGTGAACCACCATCAAAACAAATAAAACAAACAATTTATTGTCCTTCATCTACTCCATCGGAGGATGAGGAAGAGTTTCTTGCACTTCAGTATCAAAAGCATTGATTCTGATCATTTGAGAATTCTAAAAAATACTATAAACACCAATCGTCGGTATTATCGGTTGTCAAATCGGTTGTATCTGCCCTTCTTCGGGTTGAACTACGGAATTTTTATTTATTTTTCTTTAAATTTTATTTATGTTAATAAATCCTATTAATGAGAATTCAATGATGTTTGTTATCCTAACAACTATGAGTCGTGGTTGTTAATTAGACTAAGTTTTTTTTAGGATCGAAAGTTTATAGGCTCAACGCTCTTTTGTGAGATTGGTATAACTCTTTTTGTAACAACATTTAACATTGTTGGGAGTTTTTGCTTTTGAGGCCTTTGAATTTTCTTTTGGCTTCTTTCTTCTTGTATTAAGGGTTGTATGTAAAACCCTAAATCCTTAAATTTATATATATTAAACTTTACACGAAAATCTAAGGTGCCACCACCGACAAAATCTTTAATAAATAAAAAATTTAACAAACACGCAGCGAAAATATTAACGTCATACAATATCTGTCATCGCACGCTCATCTTCAATTAGGGTATCGTTTCGGCGGTATCGATTTATTTCAAATAACAAAAATAATAGATAGTTTGCATAAAAACAAAAATAAACTAACGGTAGATTGTGATGTGAACTCACCGATGATTGTTGAGATCGAGTGAACCACCATCAAAACAAATAAAACAAACAATTTATTGTCCTTCATCTACTCCATCGGAGGATGAGGAAGAGTTTCTTGCACTTCAGTATCAAAAGCATTGATTCTGATCATTTGAGAATTCTAAAAAATACTATAAACACCAATCGTCGGTATTATCGGTTGTCAAATCGGTTGTATCTGCCCTTCTTCGGGTTGAACTACGGAATTTTTATTTATTTTTCTTTAAATTTTATTTATGTTAATAAATCCTATTAATGAGAATTCAATGATGTTTGTTATCCTAACAACTATGAGTCGTGGTTGTTAATTAGACTAAGTTTTTTTTAGGATCGAAAGTTTATAGGCTCAACGCTCTTTTGTGAGATTGGTATAACTCTTTTTGTAACAACATTTAACATTGTTGGGAGTTTTTGCTTTTGAGGCCTTTGAATTTTCTTTTGGCTTCTTTCTTCTTGTATTAAGGGTTGTATGTAAAACCCTAAATCCTTAAATTTATATATATTAAACTTTACACGAAAATCTAAGGTGCCACCACCGACAAAATCTTTAATAAATAAAAAATTTAACAAACACGCAGCGAAAATATTAACGTCATACAATATCTGTCATCGCACGCTCATCTTCAATTAGGGTATCGTTTCGGCGGTATCGATTTATTTCAAATAACAAAAATAATAGATAGTTTGCATAAAAACAAAAATAAACTAACGGTAGATTGTGATGTGAACTCACCGATGATTGTTGAGATCGAGTGAACCACCATCAAAACAAATAAAACAAACAATTTATTGTCCTTCATCTACTCCATCGGAGGATGAGGAAGAGTTTCTTGCACTTCAGTATCAAAAGCATTGATTCTGATCATTTGAGAATTCTAAAAAATACTATAAACACCAATCGTCGGTATTATCGGTTGTCAAATCGGTTGTATCTGCCCTTCTTCGGGTTGAACTACGGAATTTTTATTTATTTTTCTTTAAATTTTATTTATGTTAATAAATCCTATTAATGAGAATTCAATGATGTTTGTTATCCTAACAACTATGAGTCGTGGTTGTTAATTAGACTAAGTTTTTTTTAGGATCGAAAGTTTATAGGCTCAACGCTCTTTTGTGAGATTGGTATAACTCTTTTTGTAACAACATTTAACATTGTTGGGAGTTTTTGCTTTTGAGGCCTTTGAATTTTCTTTTGGCTTCTTTCTTCTTGTATTAAGGGTTGTATGTAAAACCCTAAATCCTTAAATTTATATATATTAAACTTTACACGAAAATCTAAGGTGCCACCACCGACAAAATCTTTAATAAATAAAAAATTTAACAAACACGCAGCGAAAATATTAACGTCATACAATATCTGTCATCGCACGCTCATCTTCAATTAGGGTATCGTTTCGGCGGTATCGATTTATTTCAAATAACAAAAATAATAGATAGTTTGCATAAAAACAAAAATAAACTAACGGTAGATTGTGATGTGAACTCACCGATGATTGTTGAGATCGAGTGAACCACCATCAAAACAAATAAAACAAACAATTTATTGTCCTTCATCTACTCCATCGGAGGATGAGGAAGAGTTTCTTGCACTTCAGTATCAAAAGCATTGATTCTGATCATTTGAGAATTCTAAAAAATACTATAAACACCAATCGTCGGTATTATCGGTTGTCAAATCGGTTGTATCTGCCCTTCTTCGGGTTGAACTACGGAATTTTTATTTATTTTTCTTTAAATTTTATTTATGTTAATAAATCCTATTAATGAGAATTCAATGATGTTTGTTATCCTAACAACTATGAGTCGTGGTTGTTAATTAGACTAAGTTTTTTTTAGGATCGAAAGTTTATAGGCTCAACGCTCTTTTGTGAGATTGGTATAACTCTTTTTGTAACAACATTTAACATTGTTGGGAGTTTTTGCTTTTGAGGCCTTTGAATTTTCTTTTGGCTTCTTTCTTCTTGTATTAAGGGTTGTATGTAAAACCCTAAATCCTTAAATTTATATATATTAAACTTTACACGAAAATCTAAGGTGCCACCACCGACAAAATCTTTAATAAATAAAAAATTTAACAAACACGCAGCGAAAATATTAACGTCATACAATATCTGTCATCGCACGCTCATCTTCAATTAGGGTATCGTTTCGGCGGTATCGATTTATTTCAAATAACAAAAATAATAGATAGTTTGCATAAAAACAAAAATAAACTAACGGTAGATTGTGATGTGAACTCACCGATGATTGTTGAGATCGAGTGAACCACCATCAAAACAAATAAAACAAACAATTTATTGTCCTTCATCTACTCCATCGGAGGATGAGGAAGAGTTTCTTGCACTTCAGTATCAAAAGCATTGATTCTGATCATTTGAGAATTCTAAAAAATACTATAAACACCAATCGTCGGTATTATCGGTTGTCAAATCGGTTGTATCTGCCCTTCTTCGGGTTGAACTACGGAATTTTTATTTATTTTTCTTTAAATTTTATTTATGTTAATAAATCCTATTAATGAGAATTCAATGATGTTTGTTATCCTAACAACTATGAGTCGTGGTTGTTAATTAGACTAAGTTTTTTTTAGGATCGAAAGTTTATAGGCTCAACGCTCTTTTGTGAGATTGGTATAACTCTTTTTGTAACAACATTAACATTGTTGGGAGTTTTTGCTTTTGAGGCCTTTGAATTTTCTTTTGGCTTCTTTCTTCTTGTATTAAGGGTTGTATGTAAAACCCTAAATCCTTAAATTTATATATATTAAACTTTACACGAAAATCTAAGGTGCCACCACCGACAAAATCTTTAATAAATAAAAAATTTAACAAACACGCAGCGAAAATATTAACGTCATACAATATCTGTCATCGCACGCTCATCTTCAATTAGGGTATCGTTTCGGCGGTATCGATTTATTTCAAATAACAAAAATAATAGATAGTTTGCATAAAAACAAAAATAAACTAACGGTAGATTGTGATGTGAACTCACCGATGATTGTTGAGATCGAGTGAACCACCATCAAAACAAATAAAACAAACAATTTATTGTCCTTCATCTACTCCATCGGAGGATGAGGAAGAGTTTCTTGCACTTCAGTATCAAAAGCATTGATTCTGATCATTTGAGAATTCTAAAAAATACTATAAACACCAATCGTCGGTATTATCGGTTGTCAAATCGGTTGTATCTGCCCTTCTTCGGGTTGAACTACGGAATTTTTATTTATTTTTCTTTAAATTTTATTTATGTTAATAAATCCTATTAATGAGAATTCAATGATGTTTGTTATCCTAACAACTATGAGTCGTGGTTGTTAATTAGACTAAGTTTTTTTTAGGATCGAAAGTTTATAGGCTCAACGCTCTTTTGTGAGATTGGTATAACTCTTTTTGTAACAACATTTAACATTGTTGGGAGTTTTTGCTTTTGAGGCCTTTGAATTTTCTTTTGGCTTCTTTCTTCTTGTATTAAGGGTTGTATGTAAAACCCTAAATCCTTAAATTTATATATATTAAACTTTACACGAAAATCTAAGGTGCCACCACCGACAAAATCTTTAATAAATAAAAAATTTAACAAACACGCAGCGAAAATATTAACGTCATACAATATCTGTCATCGCACGCTCATCTTCAATTAGGGTATCGTTTCGGCGGTATCGATTTATTTCAAATAACAAAAATAATAGATAGTTTGCATAAAAACAAAAATAAACTAACGGTAGATTGTGATGTGAACTCACCGATGATTGTTGAGATCGAGTGAACCACCATCAAAACAAATAAAACAAACAATTTATTGTCCTTCATCTACTCCATCGGAGGATGAGGAAGAGTTTCTTGCACTTCAGTATCAAAAGCATTGATTCTGATCATTTGAGAATTCTAAAAAATACTATAAACACCAATCGTCGGTATTATCGGTTGTCAAATCGGTTGTATCTGCCCTTCTTCGGGTTGAACTACGGAATTTTTATTTATTTTTCTTTAAATTTTATTTATGTTAATAAATCCTATTAATGAGAATTCAATGATGTTTGTTATCCTAACAACTATGAGTCGTGGTTGTTAATTAGACTAAGTTTTTTTTAGGATCGAAAGTTTATAGGCTCAACGCTCTTTTGTGAGATTGGTATAACTCTTTTTGTAACAACATTTAACATTGTTGGGAGTTTTTGCTTTTGAGGCCTTTGAATTTTCTTTTGGCTTCTTTCTTCTTGTATTAAGGGTTGTATGTAAAACCCTAAATCCTTAAATTTATATATATTAAACTTTACACGAAAATCTAAGGTGCCACCACCGACAAAATCTTTAATAAATAAAAAATTTAACAAACACGCAGCGAAAATATTAACGTCATACAATATCTGTCATCGCACGCTCATCTTCAATTAGGGTATCGTTTCGGCGGTATCGATTTATTTCAAATAACAAAAATAATAGATAGTTTGCATAAAAACAAAAATAAACTAACGGTAGATTGTGATGTGAACTCACCGATGATTGTTGAGATCGAGTGAACCACCATCAAAACAAATAAAACAAACAATTTATTGTCCTTCATCTACTCCATCGGAGGATGAGGAAGAGTTTCTTGCACTTCAGTATCAAAAGCATTGATTCTGATCATTTGAGAATTCTAAAAAATACTATAAACACCAATCGTCGGTATTATCGGTTGTCAAATCGGTTGTATCTGCCCTTCTTCGGGTTGAACTACGGAATTTTTATTTATTTTTCTTTAAATTTTATTTATGTTAATAAATCCTATTAATGAGAATTCAATGATGTTTGTTATCCTAACAACTATGAGTCGTGGTTGTTAATTAGACTAAGTTTTTTTTAGGATCGAAAGTTTATAGGCTCAACGCTCTTTTGTGAGATTGGTATAACTCTTTTTGTAACAACATTTAACATTGTTGGGAGTTTTTGCTTTTGAGGCCTTTGAATTTTCTTTTGGCTTCTTTCTTCTTGTATTAAGGGTTGTATGTAAAACCCTAAATCCTTAAATTTATATATATTAAACTTTACACGAAAATCTAAGGTGCCACCACCGACAAAATCTTTAATAAATAAAAAATTTAACAAACACGCAGCGAAAATATTAACGTCATACAATATCTGTCATCGCACGCTCATCTTCAATTAGGGTATCGTTTCGGCGGTATCGATTTATTTCAAATAACAAAAATAATAGATAGTTTGCATAAAAACAAAAATAAACTAACGGTAGATTGTGATGTGAACTCACCGATGATTGTTGAGATCGAGTGAACCACCATCAAAACAAATAAAACAAACAATTTATTGTCCTTCATCTACTCCATCGGAGGATGAGGAAGAGTTTCTTGCACTTCAGTATCAAAAGCATTGATTCTGATCATTTGAGAATTCTAAAAAATACTATAAACACCAATCGTCGGTATTATCGGTTGTCAAATCGGTTGTATCTGCCCTTCTTCGGGTTGAACTACGGAATTTTTATTTATTTTTCTTTAAATTTTATTTATGTTAATAAATCCTATTAATGAGAATTCAATGATGTTTGTTATCCTAACAACTATGAGTCGTGGTTGTTAATTAGACTAAGTTTTTTTTAGGATCGAAAGTTTATAGGCTCAACGCTCTTTTGTGAGATTGGTATAACTCTTTTTGTAACAACATTTAACATTGTTGGGAGTTTTTGCTTTTGAGGCCTTTGAATTTTCTTTTGGCTTCTTTCTTCTTGTATTAAGGGTTGTATGTAAAACCCTAAATCCTTAAATTTATATATATTAAACTTTACACGAAAATCTAAGGTGCCACCACCGACAAAATCTTTAATAAATAAAAAATTTAACAAACACGCAGCGAAAATATTAACGTCATACAATATCTGTCATCGCACGCTCATCTTCAATTAGGGTATCGTTTCGGCGGTATCGATTTATTTCAAATAACAAAAATAATAGATAGTTTGCATAAAAACAAAAATAAACTAACGGTAGATTGTGATGTGAACTCACCGATGATTGTTGAGATCGAGTGAACCACCATCAAAACAAATAAAACAAACAATTTATTGTCCTTCATCTACTCCATCGGAGGATGAGGAAGAGTTTCTTGCACTTCAGTATCAAAAGCATTGATTCTGATCATTTGAGAATTCTAAAAAATACTATAAACACCAATCGTCGGTATTATCGGTTGTCAAATCGGTTGTATCTGCCCTTCTTCGGGTTGAACTACGGAATTTTTATTTATTTTTCTTTAAATTTTATTTATGTTAATAAATCCTATTAATGAGAATTCAATGATGTTTGTTATCCTAACAACTATGAGTCGTGGTTGTTAATTAGACTAAGTTTTTTTTAGGATCGAAAGTTTATAGGCTCAACGCTCTTTTGTGAGATTGGTATAACTCTTTTTGTAACAACATTAACATTGTTGGGAGTTTTTGCTTTTGAGGCCTTTGAATTTTCTTTTGGCTTCTTTCTTCTTGTATTAAGGGTTGTATGTAAAACCCTAAATCCTTAAATTTATATATATTAAACTTTACACGAAAATCTAAGGTGCCACCACCGACAAAATCTTTAATAAATAAAAAATTTAACAAACACGCAGCGAAAATATTAACGTCATACAATATCTGTCATCGCACGCTCATCTTCAATTAGGGTATCGTTTCGGCGGTATCGATTTATTTCAAATAACAAAAATAATAGATAGTTTGCATAAAAACAAAAATAAACTAACGGTAGATTGTGATGTGAACTCACCGATGATTGTTGAGATCGAGTGAACCACCATCAAAACAAATAAAACAAACAATTTATTGTCCTTCATCTACTCCATCGGAGGATGAGGAAGAGTTTCTTGCACTTCAGTATCAAAAGCATTGATTCTGATCATTTGAGAATTCTAAAAAATACTATAAACACCAATCGTCGGTATTATCGGTTGTCAAATCGGTTGTATCTGCCCTTCTTCGGGTTGAACTACGGAATTTTTATTTATTTTTCTTTAAATTTTATTTATGTTAATAAATCCTATTAATGAGAATTCAATGATGTTTGTTATCCTAACAACTATGAGTCGTGGTTGTTAATTAGACTAAGTTTTTTTTAGGATCGAAAGTTTATAGGCTCAACGCTCTTTTGTGAGATTGGTATAACTCTTTTTGTAACAACATTTAACATTGTTGGGAGTTTTTGCTTTTGAGGCCTTTGAATTTTCTTTTGGCTTCTTTCTTCTTGTATTAAGGGTTGTATGTAAAACCCTAAATCCTTAAATTTATATATATTAAACTTTACACGAAAATCTAAGGTGCCACCACCGACAAAATCTTTAATAAATAAAAAATTTAACAAACACGCAGCGAAAATATTAACGTCATACAATATCTGTCATCGCACGCTCATCTTCAATTAGGGTATCGTTTCGGCGGTATCGATTTATTTCAAATAACAAAAATAATAGATAGTTTGCATAAAAACAAAAATAAACTAACGGTAGATTGTGATGTGAACTCACCGATGATTGTTGAGATCGAGTGAACCACCATCAAAACAAATAAAACAAACAATTTATTGTCCTTCATCTACTCCATCGGAGGATGAGGAAGAGTTTCTTGCACTTCAGTATCAAAAGCATTGATTCTGATCATTTGAGAATTCTAAAAAATACTATAAACACCAATCGTCGGTATTATCGGTTGTCAAATCGGTTGTATCTGCCCTTCTTCGGGTTGAACTACGGAATTTTTATTTATTTTTCTTTAAATTTTATTTATGTTAATAAATCCTATTAATGAGAATTCAATGATGTTTGTTATCCTAACAACTATGAGTCGTGGTTGTTAATTAGACTAAGTTTTTTTTAGGATCGAAAGTTTATAGGCTCAACGCTCTTTTGTGAGATTGGTATAACTCTTTTTGTAACAACATTTAACATTGTTGGGAGTTTTTGCTTTTGAGGCCTTTGAATTTTCTTTTGGCTTCTTTCTTCTTGTATTAAGGGTTGTATGTAAAACCCTAAATCCTTAAATTTATATA
Source organism: Lathyrus oleraceus (assembly GCF_024323335.1). NCBI lineage: Eukaryota > Viridiplantae > Streptophyta > Magnoliopsida > Fabales > Fabaceae > Lathyrus > Lathyrus oleraceus. The sequence continues at coordinate 25,429 of NW_026112505.1, forward strand.
TATTAAACTTTACACGAAAATCTAAGGTGCCACCACCGACAAAATCTTTAATAAATAAAAAATTTAACAAACACGCAGCGAAAATATTAACGTCATACAATATCTGTCATCGCACGCTCATCTTCAATTAGGGTATCGTTTCGGCGGTATCGATTTATTTCAAATAACAAAAATAATAGATAGTTTGCATAAAAACAAAAATAAACTAACGGTAGATTGTGATGTGAACTCACCGATGATTGTTGAGATCGAGTGAACCACCATCAAAACAAATAAAACAAACAATTTATTGTCCTTCATCTACTCCATCGGAGGATGAGGAAGAGTTTCTTGCACTTCAGTATCAAAAGCATTGATTCTGATCATTTGAGAATTCTAAAAAATACTATAAACACCAATCGTCGGTATTATCGGTTGTCAAATCGGTTGTATCTGCCCTTCTTCGGGTTGAACTACGGAATTTTTATTTATTTTTCTTTAAATTTTATTTATGTTAATAAATCCTATTAATGAGAATTCAATGATGTTTGTTATCCTAACAACTATGAGTCGTGGTTGTTAATTAGACTAAGTTTTTTTTAGGATCGAAAGTTTATAGGCTCAACGCTCTTTTGTGAGATTGGTATAACTCTTTTTGTAACAACATTTAACATTGTTGGGAGTTTTTGCTTTTGAGGCCTTTGAATTTTCTTTTGGCTTCTTTCTTCTTGTATTAAGGGTTGTATGTAAAACCCTAAATCCTTAAATTTATATATATTAAACTTTACACGAAAATCTAAGGTGCCACCACCGACAAAATCTTTAATAAATAAAAAATTTAACAAACACGCAGCGAAAATATTAACGTCATACAATATCTGTCATCGCACGCTCATCTTCAATTAGGGTATCGTTTCGGCGGTATCGATTTATTTCAAATAACAAAAATAATAGATAGTTTGCATAAAAACAAAAATAAACTAACGGTAGATTGTGATGTGAACTCACCGATGATTGTTGAGATCGAGTGAACCACCATCAAAACAAATAAAACAAACAATTTATTGTCCTTCATCTACTCCATCGGAGGATGAGGAAGAGTTTCTTGCACTTCAGTATCAAAAGCATTGATTCTGATCATTTGAGAATTCTAAAAAATACTATAAACACCAATCGTCGGTATTATCGGTTGTCAAATCGGTTGTATCTGCCCTTCTTCGGGTTGAACTACGGAATTTTTATTTATTTTTCTTTAAATTTTATTTATGTTAATAAATCCTATTAATGAGAATTCAATGATGTTTGTTATCCTAACAACTATGAGTCGTGGTTGTTAATTAGACTAAGTTTTTTTTAGGATCGAAAGTTTATAGGCTCAACGCTCTTTTGTGAGATTGGTATAACTCTTTTTGTAACAACATTTAACATTGTTGGGAGTTTTTGCTTTTGAGGCCTTTGAATTTTCTTTTGGCTTCTTTCTTCTTGTATTAAGGGTTGTATGTAAAACCCTAAATCCTTAAATTTATATATATTAAACTTTACACGAAAATCTAAGGTGCCACCACCGACAAAATCTTTAATAAATAAAAAATTTAACAAACACGCAGCGAAAATATTAACGTCATACAATATCTGTCATCGCACGCTCATCTTCAATTAGGGTATCGTTTCGGCGGTATCGATTTATTTCAAATAACAAAAATAATAGATAGTTTGCATAAAAACAAAAATAAACTAACGGTAGATTGTGATGTGAACTCACCGATGATTGTTGAGATCGAGTGAACCACCATCAAAACAAATAAAACAAACAATTTATTGTCCTTCATCTACTCCATCGGAGGATGAGGAAGAGTTTCTTGCACTTCAGTATCAAAAGCATTGATTCTGATCATTTGAGAATTCTAAAAAATACTATAAACACCAATCGTCGGTATTATCGGTTGTCAAATCGGTTGTATCTGCCCTTCTTCGGGTTGAACTACGGAATTTTTATTTATTTTTCTTTAAATTTTATTTATGTTAATAAATCCTATTAATGAGAATTCAATGATGTTTGTTATCCTAACAACTATGAGTCGTGGTTGTTAATTAGACTAAGTTTTTTTTAGGATCGAAAGTTTATAGGCTCAACGCTCTTTTGTGAGATTGGTATAACTCTTTTTGTAACAACATTTAACATTGTTGGGAGTTTTTGCTTTTGAGGCCTTTGAATTTTCTTTTGGCTTCTTTCTTCTTGTATTAAGGGTTGTATGTAAAACCCTAAATCCTTAAATTTATATATATTAAACTTTACACGAAAATCTAAGGTGCCACCACCGACAAAATCTTTAATAAATAAAAAATTTAACAAACACGCAGCGAAAATATTAACGTCATACAATATCTGTCATCGCACGCTCATCTTCAATTAGGGTATCGTTTCGGCGGTATCGATTTATTTCAAATAACAAAAATAATAGATAGTTTGCATAAAAACAAAAATAAACTAACGGTAGATTGTGATGTGAACTCACCGATGATTGTTGAGATCGAGTGAACCACCATCAAAACAAATAAAACAAACAATTTATTGTCCTTCATCTACTCCATCGGAGGATGAGGAAGAGTTTCTTGCACTTCAGTATCAAAAGCATTGATTCTGATCATTTGAGAATTCTAAAAAATACTATAAACACCAATCGTCGGTATTATCGGTTGTCAAATCGGTTGTATCTGCCCTTCTTCGGGTTGAACTACGGAATTTTTATTTATTTTTCTTTAAATTTTATTTATGTTAATAAATCCTATTAATGAGAATTCAATGATGTTTGTTATCCTAACAACTATGAGTCGTGGTTGTTAATTAGACTAAGTTTTTTTTAGGATCGAAAGTTTATAGGCTCAACGCTCTTTTGTGAGATTGGTATAACTCTTTTTGTAACAACATTTAACATTGTTGGGAGTTTTTGCTTTTGAGGCCTTTGAATTTTCTTTTGGCTTCTTTCTTCTTGTATTAAGGGTTGTATGTAAAACCCTAAATCCTTAAATTTATATATATTAAACTTTACACGAAAATCTAAGGTGCCACCACCGACAAAATCTTTAATAAATAAAAAATTTAACAAACACGCAGCGAAAATATTAACGTCATACAATATCTGTCATCGCACGCTCATCTTCAATTAGGGTATCGTTTCGGCGGTATCGATTTATTTCAAATAACAAAAATAATAGATAGTTTGCATAAAAACAAAAATAAACTAACGGTAGATTGTGATGTGAACTCACCGATGATTGTTGAGATCGAGTGAACCACCATCAAAACAAATAAAACAAACAATTTATTGTCCTTCATCTACTCCATCGGAGGATGAGGAAGAGTTTCTTGCACTTCAGTATCAAAAGCATTGATTCTGATCATTTGAGAATTCTAAAAAATACTATAAACACCAATCGTCGGTATTATCGGTTGTCAAATCGGTTGTATCTGCCCTTCTTCGGGTTGAACTACGGAATTTTTATTTATTTTTCTTTAAATTTTATTTATGTTAATAAATCCTATTAATGAGAATTCAATGATGTAGAACTATGAGTCGTGGTTGTTAATTAGACTAAGTTTTTTTTAGGATCGAAAGTTTATAGGCTCAACGCTCTTTTGTGAGATTGGTATAACTCTTTTTGTAACAACATTTAACATTGTTGGGAGTTTTTGCTTTTGAGGCCTTTGAATTTTCTTTTGGCTTCTTTCTTCTTGTATTAAGGGTTGTATGTAAAACCCTAAATCCTTAAATTTATATATATTAAACTTTACACGAAAATCTAAGGTGCCACCATCGACAAAATCTTTAATAAATAAAAAATTTAACAAACACGCAGCGAAAATATTAACGTCATACAATATCTGTCATCGCACGCTCATCTTCAATTAGGGTATCGTTTCGGCGGTATCGATTTATTTCAAATAACAAAAATAATAGATAGTTTGCATAAAAACAAAAATAAACTAACGGTAGATTGTGATGTGAACTCACCGATGATTGTTGAGATCGAGTGAACCACCATCAAAACAAATAAAACAAACAATTTATTGTCCTTCATCTACTCCATCGGAGGATGAGGAAGAGTTTCTTGCACTTCAGTATCAAAAGCATTGATTCTGATCATTTGAGAATTCTAAAAAATACTATAAACACCAATCGTCGGTATTATCGGTTATCAAATCGGTTGTATCTGCCCTTCTTCGGGTTGAACTACGGAATTTTTATTTATTTTTCTTTAAATTTTATTTATGTTAATAAATCCTATTAATGAGAATTCAATGATGTAGAACTATGAGTCGTGGTTGTTAATTAGACTAAGTTTTTTTTAGGATCGAAAGTTTATAGGCTCAACGCTCTTTTGTGAGATTGGTATAACTCTTTTTGTAACAACAATTAACATTGTTGGGAGTTTTCGCTTTTGAGGCCTTTGAATTTTCTTTTGGCTTCTTTCTTCTTGTATTAAGGGTTGTATGTAAAACCCTAAATCCTTAAATTTATATATATTAAACTTTACACGAAAATCTAAGGTGCCACCATCGACAAAATCTTTAATAAATAAAAAATTTAACAAACACGCAGCGAAAATATTAACGTCATACAATATCTGTCATCGCACGCTCATCTTCAATTAGGGTATCGTTTCGGCGGTATCGATTTATTTCAAATAACAAAAATAATAGATAGTTTGCATAAAAACAAAAATAAACTAACGGTAGATTGTGATGTGAACTCACCGATGATTGTTGAGATCGAGTGAACCACCATCAAAACAAATAAAACAAACAATTTATTGTCCTTCATCTACTCCATCGGAGGATGAGGAAGAGTTTCTTGCACTTCAGTATCAAAAGCATTGATTCTGATCATTTGAGAATTCTAAAAAATACTATAAACACCAATCGTCGGTATTATCGGTTGTCAAATCGGTTGTATCTGCCCTTCTTCGGGTTGAACTACGGAATTTTTATTTATTTTTCTTTAAATTTTATTTATGTTAATAAATCCTATTAATGAGAATTCAATGATGTTTGTTATCCTAACAACTATGAGTCGTGGTTGTTAATTAGACTAAGTTTTTTTTAGGATCGAAAGTTTATAGGCTCAACGCTCTTTTGTGAGATTGGTATAACTCTTTTTGTAACAACATTTAACATTGTTGGGAGTTTTTGCTTTTGAGGCCTTTGAATTTTCTTTTGGCTTCTTTCTTCTTGTATTAAGGGTTGTATGTAAAACCCTAAATCCTTAAATTTATATATATTAAACTTTACACGAAAATCTAAGGTGCCACCACCGACAAAATCTTTAATAAATAAAAAATTTAACAAACACGCAGCGAAAATATTAACGTCATACAATATCTGTCATCGCACGCTCATCTTCAATTAGGGTATCGTTTCGGCGGTATCGATTTATTTCAAATAACAAAAATAATAGATAGTTTGCATAAAAACAAAAATAAACTAACGGTAGATTGTGATGTGAACTCACCGATGATTGTTGAGATCGAGTGAACCACCATCAAAACAAATAAAACAAACAATTTATTGTCCTTCATCTACTCCATCGGAGGATGAGGAAGAGTTTCTTGCACTTCAGTATCAAAAGCATTGATTCTGATCATTTGAGAATTCTAAAAAATACTATAAACACCAATCGTCGGTATTATCGGTTGTCAAATCGGTTGTATCTGCCCTTCTTCGGGTTGAACTACGGAATTTTTATTTATTTTTCTTTAAATTTTATTTATGTTAATAAATCCTATTAATGAGAATTCAATGATGTTTGTTATCCTAACAACTATGAGTCGTGGTTGTTAATTAGACTAAGTTTTTTTTAGGATCGAAAGTTTATAGGCTCAACGCTCTTTTGTGAGATTGGTATAACTCTTTTTGTAACAACATTTAACATTGTTGGGAGTTTTTGCTTTTGAGGCCTTTGAATTTTCTTTTGGCTTCTTTCTTCTTGTATTAAGGGTTGTATGTAAAACCCTAAATCCTTAAATTTATATATATTAAACTTTACACGAAAATCTAAGGTGCCACCACCGACAAAATCTTTAATAAATAAAAAATTTAACAAACACGCAGCGAAAATATTAACGTCATACAATATCTGTCATCGCACGCTCATCTTCAATTAGGGTATCGTTTCGGCGGTATCGATTTATTTCAAATAACAAAAATAATAGATAGTTTGCATAAAAACAAAAATAAACTAACGGTAGATTGTGATGTGAACTCACCGATGATTGTTGAGATCGAGTGAACCACCATCAAAACAAATAAAACAAACAATTTATTGTCCTTCATCTACTCCATCGGAGGATGAGGAAGAGTTTCTTGCACTTCAGTATCAAAAGCATTGATTCTGATCATTTGAGAATTCTAAAAAATACTATAAACACCAATCGTCGGTATTATCGGTTGTCAAATCGGTTGTATCTGCCCTTCTTCGGGTTGAACTACGGAATTTTTATTTATTTTTCTTTAAATTTTATTTATGTTAATAAATCCTATTAATGAGAATTCAATGATGTTTGTTATCCTAACAACTATGAGTCGTGGTTGTTAATTAGACTAAGTTTTTTTTAGGATCGAAAGTTTATAGGCTCAACGCTCTTTTGTGAGATTGGTATAACTCTTTTTGTAACAACATTTAACATTGTTGGGAGTTTTTGCTTTTGAGGCCTTTGAATTTTCTTTTGGCTTCTTTCTTCTTGTATTAAGGGTTGTATGTAAAACCCTAAATCCTTAAATTTATATATATTAAACTTTACACGAAAATCTAAGGTGCCACCACCGACAAAATCTTTAATAAATAAAAAATTTAACAAACACGCAGCGAAAATATTAACGTCATACAATATCTGTCATCGCACGCTCATCTTCAATTAGGGTATCGTTTCGGCGGTATCGATTTATTTCAAATAACAAAAATAATAGATAGTTTGCATAAAAACAAAAATAAACTAACGGTAGATTGTGATGTGAACTCACCGATGATTGTTGAGATCGAGTGAACCACCATCAAAACAAATAAAACAAACAATTTATTGTCCTTCATCTACTCCATCGGAGGATGAGGAAGAGTTTCTTGCACTTCAGTATCAAAAGCATTGATTCTGATCATTTGAGAATTCTAAAAAATACTATAAACACCAATCGTCGGTATTATCGGTTGTCAAATCGGTTGTATCTGCCCTTCTTCGGGTTGAACTACGGAATTTTTATTTATTTTTCTTTAAATTTTATTTATGTTAATAAATCCTATTAATGAGAATTCAATGATGTTTGTTATCCTAACAACTATGAGTCGTGGTTGTTAATTAGACTAAGTTTTTTTTAGGATCGAAAGTTTATAGGCTCAACGCTCTTTTGTGAGATTGGTATAACTCTTTTTGTAACAACATTTAACATTGTTGGGAGTTTTTGCTTTTGAGGCCTTTGAATTTTCTTTTGGCTTCTTTCTTCTTGTATTAAGGGTTGTATGTAAAACCCTAAATCCTTAAATTTATATATATTAAACTTTACACGAAAATCTAAGGTGCCACCACCGACAAAATCTTTAATAAATAAAAAATTTAACAAACACGCAGCGAAAATATTAACGTCATACAATATCTGTCATCGCACGCTCATCTTCAATTAGGGTATCGTTTCGGCGGTATCGATTTATTTCAAATAACAAAAATAATAGATAGTTTGCATAAAAACAAAAATAAACTAACGGTAGATTGTGATGTGAACTCACCGATGATTGTTGAGATCGAGTGAACCACCATCAAAACAAATAAAACAAACAATTTATTGTCCTTCATCTACTCCATCGGAGGATGAGGAAGAGTTTCTTGCACTTCAGTATCAAAAGCATTGATTCTGATCATTTGAGAATTCTAAAAAATACTATAAACACCAATCGTCGGTATTATCGGTTGTCAAATCGGTTGTATCTGCCCTTCTTCGGGTTGAACTACGGAATTTTTATTTATTTTTCTTTAAATTTTATTTATGTTAATAAATCCTATTAATGAGAATTCAATGATGTTTGTTATCCTAACAACTATGAGTCGTGGTTGTTAATTAGACTAAGTTTTTTTTAGGATCGAAAGTTTATAGGCTCAACGCTCTTTTGTGAGATTGGTATAACTCTTTTTGTAACAACATTTAACATTGTTGGGAGTTTTTGCTTTTGAGGCCTTTGAATTTTCTTTTGGCTTCTTTCTTCTTGTATTAAGGGTTGTATGTAAAACCCTAAATCCTTAAATTTATATATATTAAACTTTACACGAAAATCTAAGGTGCCACCACCGACAAAATCTTTAATAAATAAAAAATTTAACAAACACGCAGCGAAAATATTAACGTCATACAATATCTGTCATCGCACGCTCATCTTCAATTAGGGTATCGTTTCGGCGGTATCGATTTATTTCAAATAACAAAAATAATAGATAGTTTGCATAAAAACAAAAATAAACTAACGGTAGATTGTGATGTGAACTCACCGATGATTGTTGAGATCGAGTGAACCACCATCAAAACAAATAAAACAAACAATTTATTGTCCTTCATCTACTCCATCGGAGGATGAGGAAGAGTTTCTTGCACTTCAGTATCAAAAGCATTGATTCTGATCATTTGAGAATTCTAAAAAATACTATAAACACCAATCGTCGGTATTATCGGTTGTCAAATCGGTTGTATCTGCCCTTCTTCGGGTTGAACTACGGAATTTTTATTTATTTTTCTTTAAATTTTATTTATGTTAATAAATCCTATTAATGAGAATTCAATGATGTTTGTTATCCTAACAACTATGAGTCGTGGTTGTTAATTAGACTAAGTTTTTTTTAGGATCGAAAGTTTATAGGCTCAACGCTCTTTTGTGAGATTGGTATAACTCTTTTTGTAACAACATTTAACATTGTTGGGAGTTTTTGCTTTTGAGGCCTTTGAATTTTCTTTTGGCTTCTTTCTTCTTGTATTAAGGGTTGTATGTAAAACCCTAAATCCTTAAATTTATATATATTAAACTTTACACGAAAATCTAAGGTGCCACCACCGACAAAATCTTTAATAAATAAAAAATTTAACAAACACGCAGCGAAAATATTAACGTCATACAATATCTGTCATCGCACGCTCATCTTCAATTAGGGTATCGTTTCGGCGGTATCGATTTATTTCAAATAACAAAAATAATAGATAGTTTGCATAAAAACAAAAATAAACTAACGGTAGATTGTGATGTGAACTCACCGATGATTGTTGAGATCGAGTGAACCACCATCAAAACAAATAAAACAAACAATTTATTGTCCTTCATCTACTCCATCGGAGGATGAGGAAGAGTTTCTTGCACTTCAGTATCAAAAGCATTGATTCTGATCATTTGAGAATTCTAAAAAATACTATAAACACCAATCGTCGGTATTATCGGTTGTCAAATCGGTTGTATCTGCCCTTCTTCGGGTTGAACTACGGAATTTTTATTTATTTTTCTTTAAATTTTATTTATGTTAATAAATCCTATTAATGAGAATTCAATGATGTTTGTTATCCTGACAACTATGAGTCGTGGTTGTTAATTAGACTAAGTTTTTTTTAGGATCGAAAGTTTATAGGCTCAACGCTCTTTTGTGAGATTGGTATAACTCTTTTTGTAACAACATTTAACATTGTTGGGAGTTTTTGCTTTTGAGGCCTTTGAATTTTCTTTTGGCTTCTTTCTTCTTGTATTAAGGGTTGTATGTAAAACCCTAAATCCTTAAATTTATATATATTAAACTTTACACGAAAATCTAAGGTGCCACCACCGACAAAATCTTTAATAAATAAAAAATTTAACAAACACGCAGCGAAAATATTAACGTCATACAATATCTGTCATCGCACGCTCATCTTCAATTAGGGTATCGTTTCGGCGGTATCGATTTATTTCAAATAACAAAAATAATAGATAGTTTGCATAAAAACAAAAATAAACTAACGGTAGATTGTGATGTGAACTCACCGATGATTGTTGAGATCGAGTGAACCACCATCAAAACAAATAAAACAAACAATTTATTGTCCTTCATCTACTCCATCGGAGGATGAGGAAGAGTTTCTTGCACTTCAGTATCAAAAGCATTGATTCTGATCATTTGAGAATTCTAAAAAATACTATAAACACCAATCGTCGGTATTATCGGTTGTCAAATCGGTTGTATCTGCCCTTCTTCGGGTTGAACTACGGAATTTTTATTTATTTTTCTTTAAATTTTATTTATGTTAATAAATCCTATTAATGAGAATTCAATGATGTTTGTTATCCTAACAACTATGAGTCGTGGTTGTTAATTAGACTAAGTTTTTTTTAGGATCGAAAGTTTATAGGCTCAACGCTCTTTTGTGAGATTGGTATAACTCTTTTTGTAACAACATTTAACATTGTTGGGAGTTTTTGCTTTTGAGGCCTTTGAATTTTCTTTTGGCTTCTTTCTTCTTGTATTAAGGGTTGTATGTAAAACCCTAAATCCTTAAATTTATATATATTAAACTTTACACGAAAATCTAAGGTGCCACCACCGACAAAATCTTTAATAAATAAAAAATTTAACAAACACGCAGCGAAAATATTAACGTCATACAATATCTGTCATCGCACGCTCATCTTCAATTAGGGTATCGTTTCGGCGGTATCGATTTATTTCAAATAACAAAAATAATAGATAGTTTGCATAAAAACAAAAATAAACTAACGGTAGATTGTGATGTGAACTCACCGATGATTGTTGAGATCGAGTGAACCACCATCAAAACAAATAAAACAAACAATTTATTGTCCTTCATCTACTCCATCGGAGGATGAGGAAGAGTTTCTTGCACTTCAGTATCAAAAGCATTGATTCTGATCATTTGAGAATTCTAAAAAATACTATAAACACCAATCGTCGGTATTATCGGTTGTCAAATCGGTTGTATCTGCCCTTCTTCGGGTTGAACTACGGAATTTTTATTTATTTTTCTTTAAATTTTATTTATGTTAATAAATCCTATTAATGAGAATTCAATGATGTTTGTTATCCTAACAACTATGAGTCGTGGTTGTTAATTAGACTAAGTTTTTTTTAGGATCGAAAGTTTATAGGCTCAACGCTCTTTTGTGAGATTGGTATAACTCTTTTTGTAACAACATTTAACATTGTTGGGAGTTTTTGCTTTTGAGGCCTTTGAATTTTCTTTTGGCTTCTTTCTTCTTGTATTAAGGGTTGTATGTAAAACCCTAAATCCTTAAATTTATATATATTAAACTTTACACGAAAATCTAAGGTGCCACCACCGACAAAATCTTTAATAAATAAAAAATTTAACAAACACGCAGCGAAAATATTAACGTCATACAATATCTGTCATCGCACGCTCATCTTCAATTAGGGTATCGTTTCGGCGGTATCGATTTATTTCAAATAACAAAAATAATAGATAGTTTGCATAAAAACAAAAATAAACTAACGGTAGATTGTGATGTGAACTCACCGATGATTGTTGAGATCGAGTGAACCACCATCAAAACAAATAAAACAAACAATTTATTGTCCTTCATCTACTCCATCGGAGGATGAGGAAGAGTTTCTTGCACTTCAGTATCAAAAGCATTGATTCTGATCATTTGAGAATTCTAAAAAATACTATAAACACCAATCGTCGGTATTATCGGTTGTCAAATCGGTTGTATCTGCCCTTCTTCGGGTTGAACTACGGAATTTTTATTTATTTTTCTTTAAATTTTATTTATGTTAATAAATCCTATTAATGAGAATTCAATGATGTTTGTTATCCTAACAACTATGAGTCGTGGTTGTTAATTAGACTAAGTTTTTTTTAGGATCGAAAGTTTATAGGCTCAACGCTCTTTTGTGAGATTGGTATAACTCTTTTTGTAACAACATTAACATTGTTGGGAGTTTTTGCTTTTGAGGCCTTTGAATTTTCTTTTGGCTTCTTTCTTCTTGTATTAAGGGTTGTATGTAAAACCCTAAATCCTTAAATTTATATATATTAAACTTTACACGAAAATCTAAGGTGCCACCACCGACAAAATCTTTAATAAATAAAAAATTTAACAAACACGCAGCGAAAATATTAACGTCATACAATATCTGTCATCGCACGCTCATCTTCAATTAGGGTATCGTTTCGGCGGTATCGATTTATTTCAAATAACAAAAATAATAGATAGTTTGCATAAAAACAAAAATAAACTAACGGTAGATTGTGATGTGAACTCACCGATGATTGTTGAGATCGAGTGAACCACCATCAAAACAAATAAAACAAACAATTTATTGTCCTTCATCTACTCCATCGGAGGATGAGGAAGAGTTTCTTGCACTTCAGTATCAAAAGCATTGATTCTGATCATTTGAGAATTCTAAAAAATACTATAAACACCAATCGTCGGTATTATCGGTTGTCAAATCGGTTGTATCTGCCCTTCTTCGGGTTGAACTACGGAATTTTTATTTATTTTTCTTTAAATTTTATTTATGTTAATAAATCCTATTAATGAGAATTCAATGATGTTTGTTATCCTAACAACTATGAGTCGTGGTTGTTAATTAGACTAAGTTTTTTTTAGGATCGAAAGTTTATAGGCTCAACGCTCTTTTGTGAGATTGGTATAACTCTTTTTGTAACAACATTTAACATTGTTGGGAGTTTTTGCTTTTGAGGCCTTTGAATTTTCTTTTGGCTTCTTTCTTCTTGTATTAAGGGTTGTATGTAAAACCCTAAATCCTTAAATTTATATATATTAAACTTTACACGAAAATCTAAGGTGCCACCACCGACAAAATCTTTAATAAATAAAAAATTTAACAAACACGCAGCGAAAATATTAACGTCATACAATATCTGTCATCGCACGCTCATCTTCAATTAGGGTATCGTTTCGGCGGTATCGATTTATTTCAAATAACAAAAATAATAGATAGTTTGCATAAAAACAAAAATAAACTAACGGTAGATTGTGATGTGAACTCACCGATGATTGTTGAGATCGAGTGAACCACCATCAAAACAAATAAAACAAACAATTTATTGTCCTTCATCTACTCCATCGGAGGATGAGGAAGAGTTTCTTGCACTTCAGTATCAAAAGCATTGATTCTGATCATTTGAGAATTCTAAAAAATACTATAAACACCAATCGTCGGTATTATCGGTTGTCAAATCGGTTGTATCTGCCCTTCTTCGGGTTGAACTACGGAATTTTTATTTATTTTTCTTTAAATTTTATTTATGTTAATAAATCCTATTAATGAGAATTCAATGATGTTTGTTATCCTAACAACTATGAGTCGTGGTTGTTAATTAGACTAAGTTTTTTTTAGGATCGAAAGTTTATAGGCTCAACGCTCTTTTGTGAGATTGGTATAACTCTTTTTGTAACAACATTTAACATTGTTGGGAGTTTTTGCTTTTGAGGCCTTTGAATTTTCTTTTGGCTTCTTTCTTCTTGTATTAAGGGTTGTATGTAAAACCCTAAATCCTTAAATTTATATATATTAAACTTTACACGAAAATCTAAGGTGCCACCACCGACAAAATCTTTAATAAATAAAAAATTTAACAAACACGCAGCGAAAATATTAACGTCATACAATATCTGTCATCGCACGCTCATCTTCAATTAGGGTATCGTTTCGGCGGTATCGATTTATTTCAAATAACAAAAATAATAGATAGTTTGCATAAAAACAAAAATAAACTAACGGTAGATTGTGATGTGAACTCACCGATGATTGTTGAGATCGAGTGAACCACCATCAAAACAAATAAAACAAACAATTTATTGTCCTTCATCTACTCCATCGGAGGATGAGGAAGAGTTTCTTGCACTTCAGTATCAAAAGCATTGATTCTGATCATTTGAGAATTCTAAAAAATACTATAAACACCAATCGTCGGTATTATCGGTTGTCAAATCGGTTGTATCTGCCCTTCTTCGGGTTGAACTACGGAATTTTTATTTATTTTTCTTTAAATTTTATTTATGTTAATAAATCCTATTAATGAGAATTCAATGATGTTTGTTATCCTAACAACTATGAGTCGTGGTTGTTAATTAGACTAAGTTTTTTTTAGGATCGAAAGTTTATAGGCTCAACGCTCTTTTGTGAGATTGGTATAACTCTTTTTGTAACAACATTTAACATTGTTGGGAGTTTTTGCTTTTGAGGCCTTTGAATTTTCTTTTGGCTTCTTTCTTCTTGTATTAAGGGTTGTATGTAAAACCCTAAATCCTTAAATTTATATATATTAAACTTTACACGAAAATCTAAGGTGCCACCACCGACAAAATCTTTAATAAATAAAAAATTTAACAAACACGCAGCGAAAATATTAACGTCATACAATATCTGTCATCGCACGCTCATCTTCAATTAGGGTATCGTTTCGGCGGTATCGATTTATTTCAAATAACAAAAATAATAGATAGTTTGCATAAAATCAAAAATAAACTAACGGTAGATTGTGATGTGAACTCACCGATGATTGTTGAGATCGAGTGAACCACCATCAAAACAAATAAAACAAACAATTTATTGTCCTTCATCTACTCCATCGGAGGATGAGGAAGAGTTTCTTGCACTTCAGTATCAAAAGCATTGATTCTGATCATTTGAGAATTCTAAAAAATACTATAAACACCAATCGTCGGTATTATCGGTTGTCAAATCGGTTGTATCTGCCCTTCTTCGGGTTGAACTACGGAATTTTTATTTATTTTTCTTTAAATTTTATTTATGTTAATAAATCCTATTAATGAGAATTCAATGATGTTTGTTATCCTAACAACTATGAGTCGTGGTTGTTAATTAGACTAAGTTTTTTTTAGGATCGAAAGTTTATAGGCTCAACGCTCTTTTGTGAGATTGGTATAACTCTTTTTGTAACAACATTTAACATTGTTGGGAGTTTTTGCTTTTGAGGCCTTTGAATTTTCTTTTGGCTTCTTTCTTCTTGTATTAAGGGTTGTATGTAAAACCCTAAATCCTTAAATTTATATATATTAAACTTTACACGAAAATCTAAGGTGCCACCACCGACAAAATCTTTAATAAATAAAAAATTTAACAAACAAGCAGCGAAAATATTAACGTCATACAATATCTGTCATCGCACGCTCATCTTCAATTAGGGTATCGTTTCGGCGGTATCGATATATTTCAAATAACAAAAATAATAGATAGTTTGCATAAAATCAAAAATAAACTAACGGTAGATTGTGATGTGAACTCACCGATGATTGTTGAGATCGAGTGAACCACCATCAAAACAAATAAAACAAACAATTTATTGTCCTTCATCTACTCCATCGGAGGATGAGGAAGAGTTTCTTGCACTTCAGTA
The DNA here is from genome assembly GCF_024323335.1 of Lathyrus oleraceus. Classification (NCBI taxonomy): domain Eukaryota; kingdom Viridiplantae; phylum Streptophyta; class Magnoliopsida; order Fabales; family Fabaceae; genus Lathyrus; species Lathyrus oleraceus. The sequence continues at coordinate 40,829 of NW_026112505.1, forward strand.
TCAAAAGCATTGATTCTGATCATTTGAGAATTCTAAAAAATACTATAAACACCAATCGTCGGTATTATCGGTTGTCAAATCGGTTGTATCTGCCCTTCTTCGGGTTGAACTACGGAATTTTTATTTATTTTTCTTTAAATTTTATTTATGTTAATAAATCCTATTAATGAGAATTCAATGATGTTTGTTATCCTAACAACTATGAGTCGTGGTTGTTAATTAGACTAAGTTTTTTTTAGGATCGAAAGTTTATAGGCTCAACGCTCTTTTGTGAGATTGGTATAACTCTTTTTGTAACAACATTTAACATTGTTGGGAGTTTTTGCTTTTGAGGCCTTTGAATTTTCTTTTGGCTTCTTTCTTCTTGTATTAAGGGTTGTATGTAAAACCCTAAATCCTTAAATTTATATATATTAAACTTTACACGAAAATCTAAGGTGCCACCACCGACAAAATCTTTAATAAATAAAAAATTTAACAAACACGCAGCGAAAATATTAACGTCATACAATATCTGTCATCGCACGCTCATCTTCAATTAGGGTATCGTTTCGGCGGTATCGATTTATTTCAAATAACAAAAATAATAGATAGTTTGCATAAAATCAAAAATAAACTAACGGTAGATTGTGATGTGAACTCACCGATGATTGTTGAGATCGAGTGAACCACCATCAAAACAAATAAAACAAACAATTTATTGTCCTTCATCTACTCCATCGGAGGATGAGGAAGAGTTTCTTGCACTTCAGTATCAAAAGCATTGATTCTGATCATTTGAGAATTCTAAAAAATACTATAAACACCAATCGTCGGTATTATCGGTTGTCAAATCGGTTGTATCTGCCCTTCTTCGGGTTGAACTACGAAATTTTTATTTATTTTTCTTTAAATTTTATTTATGTTAATAAATCCTATTAATGAGAATTCAATGATGTTTGTTATCCTGACAACTATGTGTCGTTGTTGTTAATTAGACTTAGTTTTTTTTAGGATCGAAAGTTTATAGGCTCAACGCTCTTTTGGGAGATTGGTATAACTCTTTTTGTAACAACATTTAACATTGTTGGGAGTTTTTGCTTTTGAGGCCTTTGAATTTTCTTTTGGCTTCTTTCTTCTTGTATTAAGGGTTGTATGTAAAACCCTAAATCCTTAAATTTATATATATTAAACTTTACACGAAAATCTAAGGTGCCACCACCGACAAAATCTTTAATAAATAAAAAATTTAACAAACACGCAGCGAAAATATTAACGTCATACAATATCTGTCATCGCACGCTCATCTTCAATTAGGGTATCGTTTCGGCGGTATCGATTTATTTCAAATAACAAAAATAATAGATAGTTTGCATAAAATCAAAAATAAACTAACGGTAGATTGTGATGTGAACTCACCGATGATTGTTGAGATCGAGTGAACCACCATCAAAACAAATAAAACAAACAATTTATTGTCCTTCATCTACTCCATCGGAGGATGAGGAAGAGTTTCTTGCACTTCAGTATCAAAAGCATTGATTCTGATCATTTGAGAATTCTAAAAAATACTATAAACACCAATCGTCGGTATTATCGGTTGTCAAATCGGTTGTATCTGCCCTTCTTCGGGTTGAACTACGGAATTTTTATTTATTTTTCTTTAAATTTTATTTATGTTAATAAATCCTATTAATGAGAATTCAATGATGTTTGTTATCCTAACAACTATGAGTCGTGGTTGTTAATTAGACTAAGTTTTTTTTAGGATCGAAAGTTTATAGGCTCAACGCTCTTTTGTGAGATTGGTATAACTCTTTTTGTAACAACATTTAACATTGTTGGGAGTTTTTGCTTTTGAGGCCTTTGAATTTTCTTTTGGCTTCTTTCTTCTTGTATTAAGGGTTGTATGTAAAACCCTAAATCCTTAAATTTATATATATTAAACTTTACACGAAAATCTAAGGTGCCACCACCGACAAAATCTTTAATAAATAAAAAATTTAACAAACACGCAGCGAAAATATTAACGTCATACAATATCTGTCATCGCACGCTCATCTTCAATTAGGGTATCGTTTCGGCGGTATCGATTTATTTCAAATAACAAAAATAATAGATAGTTTGCATAAAATCAAAAATAAACTAACGGTAGATTGTGATGTGAACTCACCGATGATTGTTGAGATCGAGTGAACCACCATCAAAACAAATAAAACAAACAATTTATTGTCCTTCATCTACTCCATCGGAGGATGAGGAAGAGTTTCTTGCACTTCAGTATCAAAAGCATTGATTCTGATCATTTGAGAATTCTAAAAAATACTATAAACACCAATCGTCGGTATTATCGGTTGTCAAATCGGTTGTATCTGCCCTTCTTCGGGTTGAACTACGAAATTTTTATTTATTTTTCTTTAAATTTTATTTATGTTAATAAATCCTATTAATGAGAATTCAATGATGTTTGTTATCCTGACAACTATGTGTCGTTGTTGTTAATTAGACTTAGTTTTTTTTAGGATCGAAAGTTTATAGGCTCAACGCTCTTTTGGGAGATTGGTATAACTCTTTTTGTAACAACATTTAACATTGTTGGGAGTTTTTGCTTTTGAGGCCTTTGAATTTTCTTTTGGCTTCTTTCTTCTTGTATTAAGGGTTGTATGTAAAACCCTAAATCCTTAAATTTATATATATTAAACTTTACACGAAAATCTAAGGTGCCACCACCGACAAAATCTTTAATAAATAAAAAATTTAACAAACACGCAGCGAAAATATTAACGTCATACAATATCTGTCATCGCACGCTCATCTTCAATTAGGGTATCGTTTCGGCGGTATCGATTTATTTCAAATAACAAAAATAATAGATAGTTTGCATAAAATCAAAAATAAACTAACGGTAGATTGTGATGTGAACTCACCGATGATTGTTGAGATCGAGTGAACCACCATCAAAACAAATAAAACAAACAATTTATTGTCCTTCATCTACTCCATCGGAGGATGAGGAAGAGTTTCTTGCACTTCAGTATCAAAAGCATTGATTCTGATCATTTGAGAATTCTAAAAAATACTATAAACACCAATCGTCGGTATTATCGGTTGTCAAATCGGTTGTATCTGCCCTTCTTCGGGTTGAACTACGAAATTTTTATTTATTTTTCTTTAAATTTTATTTATGTTAATAAATCCTATTAATGAGAATTCAATGATGTTTGTTATCCTGACAACTATGTGTCGTTGTTGTTAATTAGACTTAGTTTTTTTTAGGATCGAAAGTTTATAGGCTCAACGCTCTTTTGGAGATTGGTATAACTCTTTTTGTAACAACATTTAACATTGTTGGGAGTTTTTGCTTTTGAGGCCTTTGAATTTTCTTTTGGCTTCTTTCTTCTTGTATTAAGGGTTGTATGTAAAACCCTAAATCCTTAAATTTCTTAATAAATAAAAAATTTAACAATGACGCAGCGAAAATATTAACGTCATACAATATCTGTCATCGCACGCTCATCTTCAATTAGGGTATCGTTTCGGCGGTATCGATTTATTTCAAATAACAAAAATAATAGATAGTTTGCATAAAATCAAAAATAAACTAACGGTAGATTGTGATGTGAACTCACCGATGATTGTTGAGATCGAGTGAACCACCATCAAAACAAATAAAACAAACAATTTATTGTCCTTCATCTACTCCATCGGAGGATGAGGAAGAGTTTCTTGCACTTCAGTATCAAAAGCATTGATTCTGATCATTTGAGAATTCTAAAAAATACTATAAACACCAATCGTCGGTATTATCGGTTGTCAAATCGGTTGTATCTGCCCTTCTTCGGGTTGAACTACGAAATTTTTATTTATTTTTCTTTAAATTTTATTTATGTTAATAAATCCTATTAATGAGAATTCAATGATGTTTGTTATCCTGACAACTATGTGTCGTTGTTGTTAATTAGACTTAGTTTTTTTTAGGATCGAAAGTTTATAGGCTCAACGCTCTTTTGGGAGATTGGTATAACTCTTTTTGTAACAACATTTAACATTGTTGGGAGTTTTTGCTTTTGAGGCCTTTGAATTTTCTTTTGGCTTCTTTCTTCTTGTATTAAGGGTTGTATGTAAAACCCTAAATCCTTAAATTTATATATATTAAACTTTACACGAAAATCTAAGGTCCCACCACCGACAAAATCTTTAATAAATAAAAAATTTAACAAACACGCAGTAAAAATATGAACGTCATACAATATCTGTCATCGCACGCTAATCTTCAATTAGGGTATCGTTTCGGCGGTATCGATTTGTTTCAAATAACAAAAATAATAGATAGTTTGCATAAAATCAAAAATAAACTAACGGTAGATTGTGATGTGAACTCACCGATGATTGTTGAGATCGAGTGAACCACCATCAAAACAAATAAAACAAACAATTTATTGTCCTTCATCTACTCCATCGGAGGATGAGGAAGAGTTTCTTGCACTTCAGTATCAAAAGCATTGATTCTGATCATTTGAGAATTCTAAAAATTACAATAAACACCAGTCGTCGGTATTATCGGTTGTCAAATCGGTTGTATCTGCCCTTCTTCGGGTTGAACTACGAAATTTTTATTTATTTTTCTTTAAATTTTATTTATGTTAATAAATCCTATTAATGAGAATTCAATGATGTTTGTTATCCTAACAACTATGAGTCGTGGTTGTTAATTAGACTAAGTTTTTTTTAGGATCGAAAGTTATAGGCTCAACGCTCTTTTGTGAGATTGGTATAACTTTTTTGTAACAACATTTAACATTGTTGGGAGTTTTTGCTTTTGAGGCCTTTGAATTTTCTTTTGGCTTCTTTCTTCTTGTATTAAGGGTTGTATGTAAAACCCTAAATCCTTAAATTTATATATATTAAACTTTACACGAAAATCTAAGGTGCCACCACCGACAAAATCTTTAATAAATAAAAAATTTAACAAACACGCAGCGAAAATATTAACGTCATACAATATCTGTCATCGCACGCTCATCTTCAATTAGGGTATCGTTTCGGCGGTATCGATTTATTTCAAATAACAAAAATAATAGATAGTTTGCATAAAATCAAAAATAAACTAACGGTAGATTGTGATGTGAACTCACCGATGATTGTTGAGATCGAGTGAACCACCATCAAAACAAATAAAACAAACAATTTATTGTCCTTCATCTACTCCATCGGAGGATGAGGAAGAGTTTCTTGCACTTCAGTATCAAAAGCATTGATTCTGATCATTTGAGAATTCTAAAAAATACTATAAACACCAATCGTCGGTATTATCGGTTGTCAAATCGGTTGTATCTGCCCTTCTTCGGGTTGAACTACGGAATTTTTATTTATTTTTCTTTAAATTTTATTTATGTTAATAAATCCTATTAATGAGAATTCAATGATGTTTGTTATCCTGACAACTATGTGTCGTTGTTGTTAATTAGACTAAGTTTTTTTTAGGATCGAAAGTTTATAGGCTCAACGCTCTTTTGTGAGATTGGTATAACTTTTTTGTAACAACATTTAACATTGTTGGGAGTTTTTGCTTTTGAGGCCTTTGAATTTTCTTTTGGCTTCTTTCTTCTTGTATTAAGGGTTGTATGTAAAACCCTAAATCCTTAAATTTATATATATTAAACTTTACACGAAAATCTAAGGTGCCACCACCGACAAAATCTTTAATAAATAAAAAATTTAACAAACACGCAGCGAAAATATTAACGTCATACAATATCTGTCATCGCACGCTCATCTTCAATTAGGGTATCGTTTCGGCGGTATCGATTTATTTCAAATAACAAAAATAATAGATAGTTTGCATAAAATCAAAAATAAACTAACGGTAGATTGTGATGTGAACTCACCGATGATTGTTGAGATCGAGTGAACCACCATCAAAACAAATAAAACAAACAATTTATTGTCCTTCATCTACTCCATCGGAGGATGAGGAAGAGTTTCTTGCACTTCAGTATCAAAAGCATTGATTCTGATCATTTGAGAATTCTAAAAAATACTATAAACACCAATCGTCGGTATTATCGGTTGTCAAATCGGTTGTATCTGCCCTTCTTCGGGTTGAACTACGAAATTTTTATTTATTTTTCTTTAAATTTTATTTATGTTAATAAATCCTATTAATGAGAATTCAATGATGTTTGTTATCCTGACAACTATGTGTCGTTGTTGTTAATTAGACTTAGTTTTTTTTAGGATCGAAAGTTTATAGGCTCAACGCTCTTTTGGGAGATTGGTATAACTCTTTTTGTAACAACATTTAACATTGTTGGGAGTTTTTGCTTTTGAGGCCTTTGAATTTTCTTTTGGCTTCTTTCTTCTTGTATTAAGGGTTGTATGTAAAACCCTAAATCCTTAAATTTATATATATTAAACTTTACACGAAAATCTAAGGTGCCACCACCGACAAAATCTTTAATAAATAAAAAATTTAACAAACACGCAGCGAAAATATTAACGTCATACAATATCTGTCATCGCACGCTCATCTTCAATTAGGGTATCGTTTCGGCGGTATCGATTTATTTCAAATAACAAAAATAATAGATAGTTTGCATAAAATAAAAAATAAACTAACGGTAGATTGTGATGTGAACTCACCGATGATTGTTGAGATCGAGTGAACCACCATCAAAACAAATAAAACAAACAATTTATTGTCCTTCATCTACTCCATCGGAGGATGAGGAAGAGTTTCTTGCACTTCAGTATCAAAAGCATTGATTCTGATCATTTGAGAATTCTAAAAAATACTATAAACACCAATCGTCGGTATTATCGGTTGTCAAATCGGTTGTATCTGCCCTTCTTCGGGTTGAACTACGAAATTTTTATTTATTTTTCTTTAAATTTTATTTATGTTAATAAATCCTATTAATGAGAATTCAATGATGTTTATTATCCTGAAAACTATGTGTCGTTGTTGTTAATTAGACTTAGTTTTTTTTAGGATCGAAAGTTTATAGGCTCAACGCTCTTTTGGGAGATTGGTATAACTCTTTTTGTAACAACATTTAACATTGTTGGGAGTTTTTGCTTTTGAGGCCTTTGAATTTTCTTTTGGCTTCTTTCTTCTTGTATTAAGGGTTGTATGTAAAACCCTAAATCCTTAAATTTCTTTAATAAATAAAAAATTTAACAAAGACGCAGCGAAAATATTAACGTCATACAATAGCTGTCATCGCACGCTCATCTTCAATTAGGGTATCGTTTCGGCGGTATCGATTTATTTCAAATAACAAAAATAATAGATAGTTTGCATAAAATCAAAAATAAACTAACGGTAGGTTGTGATGTGAACTCACCGATGATTGTTGAGATCGAGTGAACCACCATCAAAACAAATAAAACAAACAATTTATTGTCCTTCATCTACTCCATCGGAGGATGAGGAAGAGTTTCTTGCACTTCAGTATCAAAAGCATTGATTCTGATCATTTGAGAATTCTAAAAAATACTATAAACACCAATCGTCGGTATTATCGGTTGTCAAATCGGTTGTATCTGCCCTTCTTCGGGTTGAACTACGAAATTTTTATTTATTTTTCTTTAAATTTTATTTATGTTAATAAATCCTATTAATGAGAATTCAATGATGTTTATTATCCTGAAAACTATGTGTCGTTGTTGTTAGTTAGACTTAGTTTTTTTTAGGATCGAAAGCTTATAGGCTCAACGCTCTTTTGGGAGATTGGTATAACTCTTTTTGTAACAACATTTAACATTGTTGGGAGTTTTTGCTTTTGAGGCCTTTGAATTTTCTTTTGGCTTCTTTCTTCTTGTATTAAGGGTTGTATGTAAAACCCTAAATCCTTAAATTTCTTTAATAAATAAAAAATTTAACAAAGACGCAGCGAAAATATTAACGTCATACAATAGCTGTCATCGCACGCTCATCTTCAATTAGGGTATCGTTTCGGCGGTATCGATTTATTTCAAATAACAAAAATAATATATAGTTTGCATAAAATCAAAAATAAACTAACGGTAGGTTGTGATGTGAACTCACCGATTATTGTTGAGATCGAGTGAACCACCATTAAAACAAATAAAACAAACAATTTATTGTCCTTCATCTACTCCATCGGAGGATGAGGAAGAGTTTCTTGCACTTCAGTATCAAAAGCATTGATTCTGATCATTTGAGAATTCTAAAAAATACTATAAACACCAATCATCGGTATTATCGGTCGTCAAATCGGTTGTATCTGCCCTTCTTCGGGTTGAACTACGAAATTTTTATTTATTTTTCTTTAAATTTTATTTATGTTAATAAATCCTATTAATGAGAATTCAATGATGTTTATTATCCTGACAACTATGTGTCGTTGTTGTTAGTTAGACTTAGTTTTTTTTAGGATCGAAAGTTTATAGGCTCAACGCTCTTTTGGGAGATTGGTATAACTCTTTTTGTAACAACATTTAACATTGTTGGGAGTTTTTGCTTTTGAGGCCTTTGAATTTTCTTTTGGCTTCTTTCTTCTTGTATTAAGGGTTGTATGTAAAACCCTAAATCCTTAAATTTATATATATTAAACTTTACACGAAAATCTAAGGTGCCACCACCGACAAAATCTTTAATAAATAAAAAATTTAACAAACACGCAGTAAAAATATGAACGTCATACAATATCTGTCATCGCACGCTCATCTTCAATTAGGGTATCGTTTCGGAGGTATCGATTTGTTTCAAATAACAAAAATAATAGATAGTTTGCATAAAATCAAAAATAAACTAACGGTAGATTGTGATGTGAACTCACCGATGTTTGTTGAGATCGATGAACCACCATCAAAATAAAAAAACAAACAATTTATTGTCCTTCATCTACTCCATCGGAGGATGAGGAAGAGTTTCTTGCACTTCACTATCAAAAGCATTGATTCTGATCATTTGAGAATTCTAAAAATTACATAAACACCAATCGTCGGTATTATCGGTTGTCAAATCGGTTGTATCTGCCCTTCTTCGGGTTGAACTACGAAATTTTTATTTATTTTTCTTTAAACTTTATTTATGTTAATAAATCCTATTAATGAGAATTCAATGATGTTTGTTATCCTAACAACTATGAGTCGTGGTTTGTTAATTAGACTAAGTTTTTTTTAGGATCGAAACTTAATAGGCTCAACGCTCTTTTGTGAGATTGGTATCACTTTATTAGTAACAACATTTAACATTGTTGGGAGTTTTTGCTTTTGAGGCCTTTGAATTTTCTTTTGGCTTCTTTCTTCTTGTATTGAGGGTTGTATGTAAAACCCTAAATCCTTAAATTTGTATATATTAAACTTTACATGAAAATCTAAGGTGCCACCACCGACAAAATCTTTAATAAATAAAAAATTTAACAAACAAGCAGCGAAAATATTAACGTCATACAATATATGTCATCGCACGCTCATCTTTAATTAGGGTATCGTTTCGGCGGTATCGATTTATTTCAAATAACAATAATAATAGATAGTTTGCATAAAATCAAAAATAAACTAACGGTAGATTGTGATGTGAACTCACCGATGATTGTTGAGATCGAGTGAACCAGCATCAAAACAAATAAAACAAACAATTTATTGTCCTTCATCTACTCCATCGGAGGATGAGGAAGAGTTTCTTGCACTTCAGTATCAAAAGCATTGATTCTGATCATTTGATAATTCTAAAAAATACTATAAACACCGATCGTTGGTATTATCGGTTGTCAAATCGGTTGTATCTGCCCTTCTTCGGGTTGAACTACGGAATTTTTATTTATTTTTCTTTAAATTTTATTTCTGTTAATAAATCCTATTAATGAGAATTCAATGATGTTTGTTATCCTGACAACTATGTGTCGTTGTTGTTAATTAGACTAAGTTTTTTTTAGGATCGAAAGTTTATAGCCTCAACGCTCTTTTGTGAGATTGGTATCACTTTATTTGTAACAACATTTAACATTGTTGGGAGTTTTTGCTTTTGAGGCCTTTGAATTTTCTTTTGGCTTCTTTCTTCTTGTATTGAGGGTTGTATGTAAAACCCTAAATCCTTAAATTTGTATATATTAAACTTTACATGAAAATCTAAGGTGCCACCACCGACAAAATCTTTAATAAATAAAAAATATAACAAACAAGCAGCGAAAATATTAACGTCATACAATATATGTCATCGCACGCTCATCTTCAATTAGGGTATCGTTTCGGCGGTATCGATTTATTTCAAATAACAATAATAATAGATAGTTTGCATAAAATCAAAAATAAACTAACGGTAGATTGTGATGTGAACTCACCGATGATTGTTGAGATCGAGTGAACCAGCATCAAAACAAATAAAACAAACAATTTATTGTCCTTCATCTACTCCATCGGAGGATGAGGAAGAGTTTCTTGCACTTCAGTATCAAATGCATTGATTCTGATCATTTGATAATTCTAAAAAATACTATAAACACCGATCGTTGGTATTATCGGTTGTCAAATCGGTTGTATCTGCCCTTCTTCGGGTTGAACTACGGAATTTTTATTTATTTTTCTTTAAATTTTATTTCTGTTAATAAATCCTATTAATGAGAATTCAATGATGTTTGTTATCCTGACAACTATGTGTCGTTGTTGTTAATTAGACTAAGTTTTTTTTAGGATCGAAAGTTTATAGCCTCAACGCTCTTTTGTGAGATTGGTATAACTCTTTTTGTAACAATATTTAACATTGTTGAGAGTTTTTGTTTTTGAGGCGGTTGAATTTTCTTTTGGCTTCTTTCTTCTTGTATTAAGGGTTGTATGTAAAACCCTAAATCCTTAAATTTATGTATATTAAACTTTACACGAAAATCTAAGGTGCCACCATCGACAAAATCTTTAACAAATAAAAAATTTAACAAACACGCAGCAAAAATATTAACGTCATACAATATCTGTCATCGCACGCTCATCTTCAATTAGGGTATCGTTTCGGCGGTATCGATGTATTTCATATAACAAAATTAATAGATAGTTTGTATAAAAACATAAATAAACTAACGGTAGATTGTGATGTGAACTCACCGATGATTGTTGAGATCGAGTGAACCACCATCAAAACAAATAAAACAAACAATTTATTATCCTTCATCTACTCCATCGGAGGATGAGGAAGAGTTTCTTACACTTCAGTATCAAAAGCATTGATTCTGATCATTTGATAATTCTAAAAAATACTATAAATACCAATCGTCGGTATTATTGGTTGTCAAATCGGTTCTATCTGCCCTTCTTCGGGTTGATCTACGGAATTTTTATTTATTTTTCTTTAAATTTTATTTCTGTTAATAAATCCTACTAATGAGAATTCCATGATGTTTGTTATCCTGACAACTATGTGTCGTTGTTGTTAATTAGACTAAGTTTTTTTTAGGATCGAAAGTTTATAGCCTCAACGCTCTTTTGTGAGATTGGTATAACTCTTTTTGTAACAATATTTAACATTGTTGAGAGTTTTTGCTTTTGAGGCGATTGAATTTTCTTTTGGCTTCTTTCTTCTTGTATTAAGGGTTGTATGTAAAACCCTAAATCTATAAATTTATATATATTAAACTTTACACGAAAATCAAAGGTGCCACCACCGACAAAATCTTTAATAAATAAAAAAATTTACAAACACGCAGCGAAAATATAAACGTCATACAATATTTGCCATCGCACGCTCATCTTCAATTAGGGTATCGATTTTGGCGGTATCGATTTATTTCAAATAACAAAAATAATAGATAGTTTGCATAAAACAAAAATAAACTAATGGTAGATTGTGATGTGAACTCACCGACGATTGTTGAGATCGAGTGAACCACCATCAAAACAAATAAAACAAACAATTTATTGTCCTTCATCTACTCCATCAGAGGATGAGGAAGAGTTTCTTGCACTTCAGTATCAAAAGCATTGATTCTGAGCATTTGAGAATTCTAAAAAATACTATAAACACCAATCGTCGGTATTATCGGTTGTCAAATCGGTTGTGTCTGCCCTTCTTCGGGTTGAACTACGGAATTTTTATTTATTTTTCTTTAAATTTTATTTATGTTAATAAATCATATTAATGAGAATTCAATGATGTTTTTTATCCTAACAACTATGAGTCGTGGTTGTTAATTAGACTATGTTTTTTTTAGGATCGAAAGTTTATAGGCTCAACGCTCTTTTGGGAGATTGGTATAACTCTATTTGTAACAACATTTAACATTGTTGGGAGTTTTTGCTTTTGAGGCCTTTGAATATTCTTTTGGCTTCTTTCTTCTTGTATTAAGGGTTGTATGTAAAACCCTAAATCCTTAAATTTATATATATTAAACTTTACACGAAAATCTAAGGTGCCACCACCGAAAAAATCTTTAATAAATAAAAAATTTAACAAACACGGAGGAAAATATTAACGTCATACAATATCTGTCATCGCACGCTCATCTTCAATTAGGGTATCGTTTCGGTGGTATCGATTTATTTCAAATAACAAAAATAATAGATAGTTTGTGAAATTCTAGTTATCAGACTTTGGATGTCACACTGGTTGTTATGACATCCAATTCTGCACAGACAGGGATTATGCAGAACTTAATTGTAAGTGCAGTAAATAACACAAGTAATTGTTCACCCAGTTCAGTCCAACATGACCTACATCTGGGGGCTACCAAGCCAGGGAGGAAATCCACTATTAGTAGTATCAATTCAAAGCTAAACTCACCCGTTTACAACTTATCACTTAATCCCTACCCAATGCAATTTCAATCTTAACCTAAGATCAGAGTTCCTACTCACTCCCCCTCAATCACCTCAGTGATATTAAAAACACTTTGAAGTCACACTTCAAAAACAACTCTTGGTTATGCTTCACAGCTTAAACCAAGATACACAACACTCACGCTTAAAAGCTTCGAGTGACACAACACTTACAACTCAATGAACACCCTATGCCAAAGCAATCATCTATTTGATAATGACTTGGCTTACAAGATACGTCTAATTCTAGACTTACAAAAATACAGCAGTGAAGTAAGATGGACACACTAAATCTTCACGCCTCAAAATCCCTGAAACTGAATGGAGGAATGCCTTCCTTTTTATATTGCAGCACCTGGGCTTTTGCACCTGTATTTTCCTGAATTTTAGGTCACATAAGTTCCCACAAATTCAATATTTAGGTTGCTAACAAATAGGCTATTTGTTAGGTTCATTGAATGTAGCTTGGTTGTTGATTTCCTGGATTTTCTCTAAGCTGTTGACTTCCTAAAGAATAGCCTGAGAAAGCTGTAACAGAAAACTGAACAACCTACAATTTAGCATATGCTGTCAGGAATGAATGTCACGACATTCAGCTTGACATCAAGGTCCATATGCTGAGTCTGTTTTCCCAGAAAACAGACTGTACAAATCTGCTGACCTGTACATGATCAATATGACCATACTACAGTACCAGCTTACATTAGTAAATGTCAAAGTGTCCAACTTAACATTTACACAATTGGCCTTAAGTTAGTTCTGTAATTCTCTTGAAGAACAAACTAACTAATATGCTGAAGTATAGCAGAACACCACTCTGCCTAATCTTCACCAGCTGCTGTTAATGATGAATGTCACAACATCCAGTTTGACATTCAGTCAGTAGGCCTTATGCCAGGTCTGGTTCTTCCTTGATAACCAGACTGCAAATGAATACTAAGTTCTAACAGAGCTTCTGTTCCTTAGTATCTGTTGACAGGTATGAATGTCACAGCATTCAATAATCCTGTGTTAGCTAGTCCTGCAGTAACTATAATGTAGTTACATATACATGTCATGACATCAGTCAAGACATTAGTGTTTTACCATACAATGCAGCCAATTAAACACCTACAAACTCCCCCTTTGGCAAATTTTTGGCTAAAACACTTTGATCCCCATAACAGAGTTCATGGCAGCGGAATAAAACTAGCTAATACACTCAGAGTGGCAGCACACTCACACACATGGAAGTTAAATAAAAACTTCACACACATATCAGCAAACACACAGAGGCATACAACAGTGTGCACACAGAAGTTAACTACACACTTCAACACACAGCAGCTGTAGTAGGGAAAACTTCAATCTGTTATGAAAGGGTACCTGTTTTAATACTAAAGTTTAACAATGTAAACTTCTGTTGTCTTGGGGTATCTATCACTTGTCACTCCCCCTTTTTGTCAAAAATGTTGCCAAAGCAACACTTTAATATACAGACCCACAAAAGAAATATGAATTACACACATAACAGAAAAAAACAGCAACAAAGGGATTACTCCTCTGCCTCATCATCAGCCTCCTCATCAGCCTCCTCTTCAGAGCTGGCCTCTTCCTCCCCCTCAGCCATTTGCCCTTCAGCTCCATCCGTGTCCTCAGCAGTAGACTCCAGCTGCAAGATGAGCTGTTCCAGTGCATTCTTTCTAGCTCCCCAGCTCTTTGCAAGTTTCCTTGAGAACTGCAATAACATCAGCTTTGTCTGGTTGGTGGCTAGTTTTGGAAGTCTCTCCCGATGTCACGACAATGTCCGGAACATGCTTGCCCAGGAACAGCTTGTAGCTGAAAGCCAATGGACTCTCCCTTCTCCTCACAAAGTCATTATCTGTCAGGATGTGTGGAAATTGATTCAGCACAATTCCACATATTAGAGAGGGGAAGGCAATGGGACCCTTTACACTGAAGCTCCCAGCATGCTTCATTGTCTGATCAAATATGTAGGCACCATAGTCCACCTTAGTTTTGGTTCCCACTGCATAGATGAACTTCCCTAATGCCACAGACACAGTTGACTTGTGGTTAGTGGGTACCCAGTTGGCTGATCCAACTTTGTGCAGCATTGCATACTTGACACTTAGTTGACTGGCTACTAGCTTCCCTTTGAGAGGCCATTTTCGGACTTGCTTTGCTGTGATGACTTGACAGATTGTATTGTCAGTCACTTCAAGCTCAGGTTGCTCTTCATCCGCTCTTCCCAGATACTGATTTATTACAGAGGGGGAAAAAGTCACACATTTGCCGCGCACATAGACCTTTCGAAATTCCTTGGATCTCCCATCAGCACACTCCTCTGACAGATTTACAATAAACTCCTTCACCAAGGTCTCATAGCACTTAGGAAGTTGTGACACTGTTCTCATCAGCCCTGCCTCCTTGATGAGATCCACAATCTCTTTACAGTCCATGGCATTCTGTGCCAGTTCTCTTTCCAATGCCAGCCTCTTGTGGTACACATACTTCCACCTGTTAACACTGGAGGCAAAGTGGAAGGACACATTGTCAATGGGAACTTCTGGGACACTGGTTGCCAGCCTACTGGAAGAGGGCTTCTTCCTGGACATGGATGTTGTGACATCACATGGGGCATCAGATTCAGATTCAACCACCACAGCTTTGGTTTTCACCTTCTTAGGCACCTCTTTGCTCCAAGCTTTTGTAGGTCCATAGCTCTTCCTCTTGTGTGTGCTTTCTGACTCTGGTTGCTTGTGAGGGTTTGTAGCACCAACTTCCTTGGAGGGGGACTTCAACTCCACAGCCTTTTTCTCCCTTCTGGTCCTGACTCTCTTGGCTATCCTAGGAACAACTGTAGCCAGAAGATCATTGTCTGAGAGTTCTTCCACGTTAATCGTCTCAGCCCTAGACTTGTCCTCACCACTTTGAGTAACCTTGGCCTTCTCACTTCTCACCTTGCCTGAGGGTTTTTCAACCTTTGATCCCTCATGAGCATCCGGTTGCTCAACATTGTCAGTGACATTTCTTCTCAGCACTACAGCTTTATCTTGACATGCAGCAATGTCAGGAATGATTGTGTTCAAGGGAACAGAAACCCCAGGAACATCTCGATTGCCAGATAGAATCTGAGTGACGATAGTTGCAATGGAGTTGTGTACATACCTTGACCCTTCCCTTGTGTGTTCATCAAGAGCGATTTCTGATGAAAACCCGGTGACCGTTTCCTTAGGTCTTCTTGCATGGGAAGAAGTTGCTGCGTCAACAACTGGATCCTCCCTGGTAGGGTGGTGAGACTCGGTGCTATGAGAATCTGACATGGTGGTGTACGAGGAGGTGTCGGATTGACGAGCCATGCTGAACCTTTGAGAGGGAAGATGGATCGTTTCCTTGAGCGAGGGTTTGCACGAGTGGAGAATGAAACGACTGAATGTGAAACGCTTTGTGCTAGAGTAAGGTCTATTAGATTTTGACCACTCAGCGCTCACCATTTGTTTAATAATTTGACTTATTAAACAGTAGCTAACTAACTTCATTAGTTGCTATAACTTTTCAGGCGCACGCATCTCCTTTTTGTACTTACTGTACAATGTCATGACATTCTGGGTGACATTGTACTCTGTCTGCATCAGGTTCCTCCAAACTAGAGTTGACCACTTGCCTCCACAAGCAAGGTACTGAGTTTCAGCAGACGTCAATAACATACACCTATGTCTATCCTTTGCTGTCATATCAGTTGTATGATGGCCAAAGGTAATGCTCTTTATCACTCCTTTTACCTGAGGGGCATCTAGTTTTCCATGTCCCTCCTTCCCTTTGGTCAAAAGACACTTGGGAGGGTTGATAGAGTCTTTAGATTTCCATAGATAGCAATTATCTTTGGATCTATCTCCTCTCATCACTTCTTGATTGCTCCTATTCACTACCACACAACCTCCCTTGGTAAATTCCACCTTATGTCCTTGGTCACACAGCTGGCTTATGCTTATGAGGTTCACAGTTAGTCCTTTTACTAACAATACATCACTCAATTTTGGAGCATCTGGACAGTCCAGCTTTCCAACACCCATGACTTCTCTTTTAGTTCCATCACTTAATGTCACAGACTTGGTGTTGGAGGGATGTAGATTCACCACTAGGTAGTTCATCCCAGTCATATGCCTTGAGCAGCCACTATCAAGGTACCAATCTTGTTTGATATGTCCCCTTGAAGAAGTGTGAGCAAGGTTGGCCACACACTGTTGATTCTCAGGAGAGAAGTGCATTTTAGATGCTAGCTGCTTAGGACTGACCTGAGGTGTCTGCTTAGCCGCCCATGTTGGTTTCTTAATGGGGGCATTATGAGTAGACACCTTTTTCTTGGGCCTACCTTGAGGGGTCTGGTTTGGATAACCATGCAGCCTGTAGCAGAATGGTTTTATGTGACCGAATCTACCACAGTAATGACATTTCCATCTCTTGAATTTCTTCTTCTGATGGTTGTTCATTCTGGTTCCTCGATGTTGTGACTTTGGATGAGACTTCCCTTTGGATTTCTGAACTTTAGCCTTAGGGCGTTTGCGTTCAGTTGAGGATCTTTTCCCAAAGCCTAGACCTGATGTGTTTCCAGACTTCTGTCCTGTTTTCAGGATTTCTTCCAAGGTGTCAGATCCCTTACTCAACATTTTGAAGGATTTGGTCATTTGGTCTAGCTTAGAGATTAGCAACGAAATCTCACTCTTCAGACCCTCTATGACTTTCAGCTGCTCTAGTTTCTCAGCTTCTAGTTCTTTGATGAGTTCCTTATGCTTTTCTCCTTGGATGCAAACTTCTGCACTTTTAACACATAATTCTTTATATGAAACAGCAAGCTCATCCAATGTGAGTTCATCTCCACTTGAGTTATCCTCTGAGGCACAAACACTGGTTAAAGCAGTGACTTGTTTTGCCGATTCACCTTCAGATTCACTCTCAGTGTCTTCTTCTGACCAGGTGACAGATAGCCCTTTCCTTTGTCTTATGAGACGGGTAGGGCAGTCAGCCTTGCTCTGACCACATCCTTCCAATCCATGGCACTGGATTCCCTTGCCTTGGTTGGCCTTTTCTTTATGAGTTGATCTTTTCTTTATGTCAGATGGGATGTTCTTGACATTTGATTTACCCTGTTGATCAACTCTCTTTATGAGCTTGTTGAACTGTCTCCCAAGCATGGCTAAGGCTTCTGATATACTTTCATCACCTCCAGTATATCCTTCTCCTATAAAGACTATGCTTTTCTTCTTCTCAGCATACTCACCTAAGCCTATTTCAAAGGTTTGAAGAGAACCAATGAGCTCATCTACCTTCATATTGCTGATGTCCTGAGCCTCCTCTATGGCAGTGACCTTCATAGCAAACCTCTTAGGTAAGGACCTGAGAATCTTTCTTACAAGTTTCTCTTCAGTCATTTTCTCACCTAGTCCACTAGAGGTGTTTGCAATTTCAAGAATATTCATGTGAAAGTCATGAATAGTCTCTTCCTCCTTCATCTTCAGATTTTCAAACTTGGTTGTCAGCATCTGAAGTTTGGACATCTTCACCTTGGAAGTACCTTCATGAGTTACCTTGAGGGTATCCCAAACTTCCTTAGCTAGTTCACAATGGTGCACCAGCCTGAAGATGTTCTTAGTGATTCCATTGAACAGTGCATTCAAGGCTTTGGAATTTCCAAGAGCTAATGCCTCTTGTTCCTTGTCCCAATCTTCTTCAGGAATCTGCACACTGACTCCATCTTCACCTGTCCTCATTGGATGTTCCCATCCTTTGTTGACAGCTCTCCAGACTTTGCTGTCTAGAGACCTTAAGAAGGCTATCATACGAGGCTTCCAGTCATCATAATTAGATCCATCCAACATGGGTGGTCTGTTTGAGTGTCCTAAATCCTTGTCCATGGTACTAGAAAGTAACTTCCCTAGATCTCACCCAGAACTTCACAGGCAGGGTGCCTGCTCTGATGCCAATTGAAATTCTAGTTATCAGACTTTGGATGTCACACTGGTTGTTATGACATCCAATTCTGCACAGACAGGGATTATGCAGAACTTAATTGTAAGTGCAGTAAATAACACAAGTAATTGTTCACCCAGTTCAGTCCAACATGACCTACATCTGGGGGCTACCAAGCCAGGGAGGAAATCCACTATTAGTAGTATCAATTCAAAGCTAAACTCACCCGTTTACAACTTATCACTTAATCCCTACCCAATGCAATTTCAATCTTAACCTAAGATCAGAGTTCCTACTCACTCCCCCTCAATCACCTCAGTGATATTAAAAACACTTTGAAGTCACACTTCAAAAACAACTCTTGGTTATGCTTCACAGCTTAAACCAAGATACACAGCACTCACGCTTAAAAGCTTCGAGTGACACAACACTTACAACTCAATGAACACCCTATGCCAAAGCAATCATCTATTTGATAATGACTTGGCTTACAAGATACGTCTAATTCTAGACTTACAAAAATACAGCAGTGAAGTAAGATGGACACACTAAATCTTCACGCCTCAAAATCCCTGAAACTGAATGGAGGAATGCCTTCCTTTTTATATTGCAGCACCTGGGCTTTTGCACCTGTATTTTCCTGAATTTTAGGTCACATAAGTTCCCACAAATTCAATATTTAGGTTGCTAACAAATAGGCTATTTGTTAGGTTCATTGAATGTAGCTTGGTTGTTGATTTCCTGGATTTTCTCTAAGCTGTTGACTTCCTAAAGAATAGCCTGAGAAAGCTGTAACAGAAAACTGAACAACCTACAATTTAGCATATGCTGTCAGGAATGAATGTCACGACATTCAGCTTGACATCAAGGTCCATATGCTGAGTCTGTTTTCCCAGAAAACAGACTGTACAAATCTGCTGACCTGTACATGATCAATATGACCATACTACAGTACCAGCTTACATTAGTAAATGTCAAAGTGTCCAACTTAACATTTACACAATTGGCCTTAAGTTAGTTCTGTAATTCTCTTGAAGAACAAACTAACTAATATGCTGAAGTATAGCAGAACACCACTCTGCCTAATCTTCACCAGCTGCTGTTAATGATGAATGTCACAACATCCAGTTTGACATTCAGTCAGTAGGCCTTATGCCAGGTCTGGTTCTTCCTTGATAACCAGACTGCAAATGAATACTAAGTTCTAACAGAGCTTCTGTTCCTTAGTATCTGTTGACAGGTATGAATGTCACAGCATTCAATAATCCTGTGTTAGCTAGTCCTGCAGTAACTATAATGTAGTTACATATACATGTCATGACATCAGTCAAGACATTAGTGTTTTACCATACAATGCAGCCAATTAAACACCTACAGTTTGCATCAAAACAAAATTAAACTAACGGTAGATTGTGATGTGAACTCACCGATGATTGTTGAGATCGAGTGAACCACCATCAAAACAAATAAAACAAACAATTTATTGTCCTTCATCTACTCCATCGGAGGATGAGAAAGAGTTTCTTGCACTTCAGTATCAAAAGCATTGATTCTGATCATTTGATAATTCTAAAAAATACTATAAACACCAATCGTCGGTACTATCGGTTGTCAAATCAGTTGTATCTGCCCTTCTTCGGGTTGAACTACGGAATTTTTATTTATTTTTCTTTAAATTTTATTTCTGTTAATAAATCCTATTAATGAGAATTCAATGATGTGTGTTATCGTGACAACTATGTGTCGTTGTTGTTAATTAGACTAAGTTTTTTTTAGGATCGAAAGTTTATAGGCTTAACGCTCTTTTGGGAGATTGGGATAACTCTTTTTGTAACAACATTTAACATTGTTGGGAGTTTTTGCTTTTGAGGCCTTTGAATTTTCTTTTGGCTTCTTTCTTCTTGTATTAAGGGTTGTATGTAAAACCCTAAATCCTTAAATTTATATATATTAAACTTTACACGAAATTCTACGGTGCCACCACCGGCAAAATCTTTAATAAATAAAAAATTTAACAAACACGCAGTAAAAATATGAACGTCATACAATATCTGTCATCGCACGCTCATCTTCAATTAGGGTATCGTTTCGGCGGTATCGATGTATTTCATATAACAAAAATAATAGAAAGTTTGTATAAAAACATAAATAAACTAACGGTAGATTGTGATGTGAACTCACCGATGATTGTTGAGATCCAGTGAACCACCATCAAAACAAATAAAACAAACAATTTATTGTCCTTCATCTACTCCATCGGAGGATGAGGAAGAGTTTCTTACGCTTCAGTATCAAAAGCATTGATTCTGATCATTTGATAATTCTAAAAAATACTATAAATACCAATCGTCGGTATTATTGGTTGTCAAATCGGTTCTATCTGCCCTTCTTCGGGTTGATCTACGGAATTTTTATTTATTTTTCTTTAAATTTTATTTCTGTTAATAAATCCTACTAATGAGAATTCCATGATGTTTGTTATCCTGACAACTATGTGTCGTTGTTGTTAATTAGACTAAGTTTTTTTTAGGATCGAAAGTTTATAGCCTCAACGCTCTTTTGTGAGATTGGTATAACTCTTTTTGTAACAATATTTAACATTGTTGAGAGTTTTTGCTTTTGAGGCGATTGAATTTTCTTTTGGCTTCTTTCTTCTTGTATTAAGGGTTGTATGTAAAACCCTAAATCCTTAAATTTAGATATATTAAACTTTACACGAAAATCAA
The DNA here is from genome assembly GCF_024323335.1 of Lathyrus oleraceus. Lineage (NCBI taxonomy): Eukaryota > Viridiplantae > Streptophyta > Magnoliopsida > Fabales > Fabaceae > Lathyrus > Lathyrus oleraceus. Next base: position 62,254 of record NW_026112505.1, read on the forward strand.
AGGTGCCACCACCGACAAAATCTTTAATAAATAAAAAAATTTACAAACACTCAGCGAAAATATAAACGTCATACAATATTTGTCATCGCACGCTCATCTTCAATTAGGGTATCGTTTTTGGCGGTATCGATTTATTTCAAATAACAAAAATAATAGATAGTTTGCATTAAAACAAAAATAAACTAATGGTAGATTGTGATGTGAACTCACCGACGATTGTTGAGATCGAGTGAACCACCATCAAAACAAATAAAACAAACAATTTATTGTCCTTCATCTACTCCATCAGAGGATGAGGAAGGGTTTCTTGCACTTCAGTATCAAAAGCATTGATTCTGATCATTTGAGAATTCTAAAAAATACTATAAACACCAATCGTCGGTATTATCGGTTGTCAAATCGGTTGTGTCTGCCCTTCTTCGGGTTGAACTACGGAATTTTTATTTATTTTTCTTTAAATTTTATTTATGTTAATAAATCATATTAATGAGAATTCAATGATGTTTTTTATCCTAACAACTATGAGTCGTGGTTGTTAATTGGACTATGTTTTTTTTAGGATCGAAAGTTTATAGGCTCAACGCTCTTTTGTGAGATTGGTATAACTCTATTTGTAACAACATTTAACATTGTTGGGAGTTTTTGCTTTTGAGGCCTTTGAATATTCTTTTGGCTTCTTTCTTCTTGTATTTAGGGTTGTATGTAAAACCCTAAATCCTTAAATTTATATATATTAAACTTTACACGAAAATCTAAGGTGCCACCACCGAAAAAATCTTTAATAAATAAAAAATTTAACAAACACGGAGGAAAATATTAACGTCATACAATATCTGTCATCGCACGCTCATCTTCAATTAGGGTATCGTTTCGGCGGTATCGATTTATTTCAAATAACAAAAATAATAGATAGTTTGCATCAAAACAAAATTAAACTAACGGTAGATTGTGATGTGAACTCACCGATGATTGTTGAGATCGAGTGAACCACCATCAAAACAAATACAACAAACAATTTATTGTCCTTCATCTACTCCATCGGAGGATGAGGAAGAGTTTCTTGCACTTCAGTATCAAAAGCATTGATTCTGATCATTTGATAATTCTAAAAAATACTATAAACACCAATCGTCGGTATTATCGGTTGTCAAATCAGTTGTATCTGCCCTCCTTCGGGTTGAACTACGGAATTTTTATTTATTTTTCTTTAAATTTTATTTCTGTTAATAAATCCTATTAATGAGAATTCAATGATGTGTGTTATCGTGACAACTATGTGTCGTTGTTGTTAATTAGACTAAGTTTTTTTTAGGATCGAAAGTTTATAGGCTTAACGCTCTTTTGGGAGATTGGGATAACTCTTTTTGTAACAACATTTAACATTGTTGGGAGTTTTTGCTTTTGAGGCCTTTGAATTTTCTTTTGGCTTCTTTCTTCTTGTATTAAGGGTTGTATGTAAAACCCTAAATCCTTAAATTTATATATATTAAACTTTACACGAAATTCTACGGTGCCACCACCGGCAAAATCTTTAATAAATAAAAAATTTAACAAACACGCAGTAAAAATATGAAAGTCATACAATATCTGTCATCGCACGCTCATCTTCAATTAGGGTATCGTTTCGGCGGTATCGATGTATTTCATATAACAAAAATAATAGATAGTTTGTATAAAAACATAAATAAACTAACGGTAGATTGTGATGTGAACTCACCGATGATTGTTGAGATCCAGTGAACCACCATCAAAACAAATAAAACAAACAATTTATTGTCCTTCATCTACTCCATCGGAGGATGAGGAAGAGTTTCTTACACTTCAGTATCAAAAGCATTGATTCTGATCATTTGATAATTCTAAAAAATACTATAAATACCAATCGTCGGTATTATTGGTTGTCAAATCGGTTCTATCTGCCCTTCTTCGGGTTGATCTACGGAATTTTTATTTATTTTTCTTTAAATTTTATTTCTGTTAATAAATCCTACTAATGAGAATTCCATGATGTTTGTTATCCTGACAACTATGTGTCGTTGTTGTTAATTAGACTAAGTTTTTTTTAGGATCGAAAGTTTATAGCCTCAACGCTCTTTTGTGAGATTGGTATAACTCTTTTTGTAACAATATTTAACATTGTTGAGAGTTTTTGCTTTTGAGGCGATTGAATTTTCTTTTGGCTTCTTTCTTCTTGTATTAAGGGTTGTATGTAAAACCCTAAATCCTTAAATTTATATATATTAAACTGTACACGAAAATCAAAGGTGCCACCACCGACAAAATCTTTAATAAATAAAAAAATTTACAAACACTCAGCGAAAATATAAACGTCATACAATATTTGTCATCGCACGCTCATCTTCAATTAGGGTATCGTTTTTGGCGGTATCGATTTATTTCAAATAACAAAAATAATAGATAGTTTGCATTAAAACAAAAATAAACTAATGGTAGATTGTGATGTGAACTCACCGACGATTGTTGAGATCGAGTGAACCACCATCAAAACAAATAAAACAAACAATTTATTGTCCTTCATCTACTCCATCAGAGGATGAGGAAGGGTTTCTTGCACTTCAGTATCAAAAGCATTGATTCTGATCATTTGAGAATTCTAAAAAATACTATAAACACCAATCGTCGGTATTATCGGTTGTCAAATCGGTTGTGTCTGCCCTTCTTCGGGTTGAACTACGGAATTTTTATTTATTTTTCTTTAAATTTTATTTATGTTAATAAATCATATTAATGAGAATTCAATGATGTTTTTTATCCTAACAACTATGAGTCGTGGTTGTTAATTAGACTATGTTTTTTTTAGGATCGAAAGTTTATAGGCTCAACGCTCTTTTGTGAGATTGGTATAACTCTATTTGTAACAACATTTAACATTGTTGGGAGTTTTTGCTTTTGAGGCCTTTGAATATTCTTTTGGCTTCTTTCTTCTTGTATTTAGGGTTGTATGTAAAACCCTAAATCCTTAAATTTATATATATTAAACTTTACACGAAAATCTAAGGTGCCACCACCGAAAAAATCTTTAATAAATAAAAAATTTAACAAACACGGAGGAAAATATTAACGTCATACAATATCTGTCATCGCACGCTCATCTTCAATTAGGGTATCGTTTCGGCGGTATCGATTTATTTCAAATAACAAAAATAATAGATAGTTTGCATCAAAACAAAATTAAACTAACGGTAGATTGTGATGTGAACTCACCGATGATTGTTGAGATCGAGTGAACCACCATCAAAACAAATACAACAAACAATTTATTGTCCTTCATCTACTCCATCGGAGGATGAGGAAGAGTTTCTTGCACTTCAGTATCAAAAGCATTGATTCTGATCATTTGATAATTCTAAAAAATACTATAAACACCAATCGTCGGTATTATCGGTTGTCAAATCAGTTGTATCTGCCCTCCTTCGGGTTGAACTACGGAATTTTTATTTATTTTTCTTTAAATTTTATTTCTGTTAATAAATCCTATTAATGAGAATTCAATGATGTGTGTTATCCTGACAACTATGTGTCGTTGTTGTTAATTAGACTAAGTTTTTTTTAGGATCGAAAGTTTATAGGCTTAACGCTCTTTTGGGAGATTGGGATAACTGTTTTTGTAACAACATTTAACATTGTTGGGAGATTTTGCTTTTGAGGCCTTTGAATTTTCTTTTGGCTTCTTTCTTCTTGTATTAAGGGTTGTATGTAAAACCCTAAATCCTTAAATTTATATATATTAAACTTTACACGAAATTCTACGGTGCCACCACCGGCAAAATCTTTAATAAATAAAAAATTTAACAAACACGCAGTAAAAATATGAACGTCATACAATATATGTCATCGCACGCTCATCTTCAATTAGGGTATCGTTTTGGCGGTATCGATTTGTTTCAAATAACAAAAATAATGGATAGTTTGCATAAAATCAAAAATAAACAAACGGCAGATTGTGATGTGAACTCACCGATGATTGTTGAGATCGAGTGAACTACGATCAAAATTAATAATACAAACAATTTATTGTCCTTCATCTACTCCATCGGAGGATGAGGAAGAGTTTCTTGCACTTCAATATCAAAAGCATTGATTCTGATCATTTGAGAATTCTAAAAATTACAATAAACACCAATCGTCGATATTATCGGTAGTCAAATCGGTTGTATCTGCCCTTCTTCGGGTTGAACTACGAAATTTTTATTTATTTTTCTTTAAACTTTATTTATGTTAATAAATCCTATTAATGAGAATTCAATGATGTTTGTTATCCTAACAACTATGAGTCGTGGTTTGTTAATTAGACTAAGTTTTTTTTAGGATCGAAAGTTAATAGGCTCAACGCTCTTTTGTGAGATTGGTATAACTCTATTTGTAACAACATTTAACATTGTTGGGAGTTTTTGCTTTTGAGGCCTTTGAATTTTCTTTTGGCTTCTTTCTTCTTGTATTAAGGGTTGTATGTAAAACCCTAAATCCTTAAATTTGTATATATTAAACTTTACATGAAAATCTAGGGTGCCACCACCGACAAAATCTTTAATAAATAAGAAATTTAACAAACACGCAGCGAAAATATTAACGTCATACAATATCTGTCATCGCACGCTCATCTTCAATTAGGGTATCCTTTCGGAGGTATCGATTTATTTCAAATAACAAAAATAATAGATAGTTTGCATAAAATCAAAATTAAACTAACGGTAGATTGTGATGTGAACTCACCGATGATTGTTGAGATCGAGTGAACCACCATCAAAACAAATAAAACAAACAATTTATTGTCCTTCATCTACTCCATCGGAGGATGAGGAAGAGTTTCTTGCACTTCAGTATCAAAAGCATTGATTCTGATCATTTGATAATTCTAAAAAATACTATAAACACCTATCGTCGGTATTATCGGTTGTCAAATAGGTTGTATCTGCCATTCTTCGGGTTGACTTACAGAATTTTTATTTATTTTTCTTTAAATTTTATTTCTGTTAATAAATCCTACTAATGAGAATTCAATGATGTTTGTTATCCTGACAACTATGTGTCGTCGTTGTTAATTAGACTAAGTTTTTTTTAGGATCGAAAGTTTATAGGCTCAACACTCTTTTGTGAGATTGGTATAACTCTTTTTGTAACAACATTTAACATTGTTGAGAGTTTTTGCTTTTGAGGCGATTGAATTTTCTTTTGGCTTCTTTCTTCTTGTATTAAGGGTTGTATGTAAAACCCTAAACCCTTAAATTTATATATATTAAACTTTACACGAAAATCAAAGGTGCCACCACCGACAAAATCTTTAATAAATAAAAAATTTTACAAACACGCAGCGAAAATATAAACGTCATACAATATTTGTCATCGCACGCTCATCTTCAATTAGGGTATCGTTTCGGCGGTATCTATTTATTACAAATAACAAAAATAATATATAGTTTGCATAAAAACAAAAATAAACTAACGGTAGATTGTGATGTGAACTCACCGACGATTGTTGAGATCGAGTGAACCACCATCAAAACAAATAAAACAAACAATTTATTGTCCTTCATCTACTCCATCGGAGGATGAGGAAGAGTTTCTTGCACTTCAGTATCAAAAGCATTCATTCTGATCATTTGAGAATTCTAAAAAATACTATAAACACCAATCGTCGGTATTATCGGTTGTCAAATCGGTTGTGTCCGCCCTTCTTCGGGTTGAACTACGGAATTTTTATTTATTTTTCTTTAAATTTTATTTATGTTAATAAATCCTATTAATGAGAATTCAATGATGTTTGTTATCCTAACAACTATGAGTCGTGGTTGTTAATTAGACAAAGGTTTTTTTAGGATCGAAAGTTTATATGCTCAACGCTCTTTTGTGAGATTGGTATAACTCTTTTTGTAACAACATTTAAAATTGTTGGGAGTTTTTGCTTTTGAGGCCTTTGAATTATCTTTTGGCTACTCTCTTCTTGTATTAAGGGTTGTATGTAAAACCCTAAATCCTTAAATTTATATATATTAAACTTTACACGAAAATCTAAGGTGCCACCACCGGCAAAATCTTTAATAAATAAAAAATTTAACAAACACGGAGCGAAAATATTAACGTCATACAATATCTGTCATCCCACGCTCATCTTCAATTAGGGTATCGTTTCGGCGGTATCGATTTATTTCAAATAATAAAAATAATAGATAGTTTTCATAAAAACAAAAATAAACTAACGGTAGATTGTGATTTGAACTCACCGATTATTGTTGAGATCGAGTGAACCACCATCAAAACAAATAAAACAGATAATTTATTGTCCTTCATCTACTCCATCGGAGGATGAGGAAAAGTTTCTTGCACTTCAGTATCAAAAGCATTGATTCTGATCATTTGAGAATTCTAAAAAATACTATAAACACCAATCGTCGGTATTATCGGTTGTCAAATCGGTTGTATCCGCCCTTCTTCGGGTAGAACTACGGTATTTTTATTTATTTTTCTTTAAATTTTATTTATGTTAATAAATCCTATTAATTAGAATTCAATGATGTTTGTTATCCTAACAACTTTGAGTCGTGGTTGTTAATTAGACTAAGTTTTTTTTAGGATCGAAAGTTTATATGCTCAACGCTCTTTTGTGAGATTGGTATAACTCTTTTTGTAACAACATTTAACATTGTTGGGAGTTTTTGCTTTTGAGGCCTTTAAATTTTCTTTTGGCTTCTTTCTTCTTGTATTAAGGGTTGTATGTAAAACCCTAAATCCTTAAATTTATATATATTAAACTTTACACGAAAATCAAAGGTGCCACCACCGACAAAGTTTTTAATAAATAAAAAATTTAACAAACACGCAGCGAAAATATTAACGTCATACAATATCTGTCATCGCACGCTCATCTTCAATTAGGGTATCGTTTCGGCGGTATCGATTTATTTCATATAACAAAAATAATAGATAGTTTGTATAAAAACATAAATAAACTAAGGTAGATTGTGATGTGAACTCACCGATGATTGTTGAGATCGAGTGAACCACCATCAAAACAAACAAAACAAACAATTTATTGTCCTTCATCTACTCCATCGGAGGATGAGGAAGAGTTTCTTACACTTCACTATCAAAAGCATTGATTCTGATCATTTGATAATTCTAAAAAATACTATAAATACCAATCGTCGGAATTATCGGTTGTATCTGCCCTTCTTCGTGTTGAACTACGGAATTTTTATTTATTTTTCTTTAAATTTTATTTCTGTTAATAAATCCTACTAATGAGAATTCAATGATGTTTGTTATCCTGACAACTATGTGTCATTGTTGTTAATTAGACTAAGTTTTTTTTAGGATCGAAAGTTTATAGGCTCAACGCTCTTTTGTGAGATTGGTATAACTCTTTTTGTAACAACATTTAACATTGTTGAGAGTTTTTGCTTTTGAGGCGATTGAATTTTCTTTTGGCTTCTTTCTTCTTGTATTAAGGGTTGTATGTAAAACCCTAAACCCTTAAATTTATATATATTAAACTTTACACGAAAATCAAAGGGGCCACCACCGACAAAATCTTTAATAAATAAAATTTTTTACAAACACGCAGCGAAAATATAAACGTCATACAATATTTGTCATCGCACGCTCATCTTCAATTAGGGTATCGTTTCGGCGGTATCTATTTATTACAAATAACAAAAATAATATATAGTTTGCATAAAAACAAAAATAAACTAACGGTATATTGTGATGTGAACTCACCGACGATTGTTGAGATCGAGTGAACCACCATCAAAACAAATAAAACAAACAATTTATTGTCCTTCATCTACTCCATCGGAGGATGAGGAAGAGTTTCTTGCACTTCAGTATCAAAAGCATTCATTCTGATCATTTGAGAATTCTAAAAAATACTATAAACACCAATCGTCGGTATTATCGGTGGTTAAATCGGTTGTGTCCGCCCTTCTTCGGGTTGAACTACGGAATTTTTATTTATTTTTCTTTAAATTTTATTTATGTTAATAAATCCTATTAATGAGAATTCAATGATGTTTGTTATCCTAACAACTATGAGTCGTGGTTGTTAATTAGACAAAGGTTTTTTTAGGATCGAAAGTTTATATGCTCAACGCTCTTTTGTGAGATTGGTATAACTCTTTTTGTAACAACATTTAAAATTGTTGGGAGTTTTTGCTTTTGAGGCGATTGAATTATCTTTTGGCTTCTTTCTTCTTGTATTAAGGGTTGTATGTAAAACCCTAAATCCTTAAATTTATATATATTAAACTTTACACGAAAATCAAAGGTGCAACCACCGATAAAATCTTTAATAAATAAAAAAATTTACAAACACACAGCGAAAACATAAACGTCATACAATATTTGTCATCGCACGTGTCATACCCCAAAATTTTCCCGTTAATCTTGCAAGGCATTTTTCAAGGCATTCCAACTTGTTTTTCAAGACATTGATCTTAAGGGAACAAAGACCCAGCATACAGGTGGCCAAATCCAGAAAATGGCCTAAACTGGCTTGCTCGCTAGGCGAGCAAATCCTTCGCCTAGCGAACCCTTCACTATACCATTCGCCTAGCGAAGCTTGCGAACACCAGAAATTTTGGGCTTCATTCTGAGCCCATTAGGTCACAAAAATTCATTATAAATACCACAACTTCAGTCAGAACCAGGGACGGAAAAAAGGGGACGGAGGAACGGAGACAGAGAGAAGGAACAACAAACCCTGGAGGCTAACCCAGAGAATTCAGAGCAACCCTAAAGGAAACCTTGAAGGAAAATCTGCACAAAGATTATCTCCGCCCAACTCAACCCAGCGCCAACCCTAAAAGTGACTTGCCAATTCAAGGTTGCAATTCAATTGCAAACAGGTTTGCATTACTATTACCGCTTTATCGCTTTATGTTCTTAATTTACATGTGATATCATAATTGAATTCATAAATATATTTGAGGTTCTGCCTGTGGGTTTAAATATATCTGAATATCTTGAATGTTTAACCATGTAATTTCTATAATGGATGCCATAAGGTGTGAAGCTTGCTGAAGTCGTACTGTTCTAAAATTCCAAACCCGCAGCCGTTCGCTAGCACATCGCTAAGCGAATATGTAGCGAGTGTTCGCCAAGCCCTCGCTAGGCGAGGCAGCAGCGAACATGACAGTCGCTGATTTTCTCGTTCTGATTTTTGCTTATCGGACATGTTTTATCATAGCCATGCATTGTTTACCTGACACTATTTCTGTTATGATGCCTTTTGTTTGGTGCAATCCTCGATTGTACCCTGATTTGGTATTCTGACCTGTTTGCTGAATTTTGTAAGGGTTCACATACTCCCGGAAAAGTAGCTTGCTAGGTATTCCACTTTATTTGTGGGATAGCCTTGTGGAGATTCATCCTAATTACTTAATTGATTTTAATGTGGAGATTCATCCTAATTACCTAATTAATTATAATGTGGAGATTCATCCTAATTACCTAATTGATTATAAAATATTGCCTTTGAATACGTGATCTTGGACCTCTCTTTGTTGCCTTACGGTATTACGGTATTATGGTCATGTCCCGCGAATGTGGGGATACACTTAGCAAAGACCCTTCGGTTAAATCATCATGTCCCTACAAGATAAATCATAGTCCCTCGGATGTCGCCTGCGAATATATGATTTTGTCCCTCGATGACCCTTCGTTGTAGCCTACGAGTTAATGATGATTGTCCCTTCGAATGCTAGGGTATCCTTACAAATGTGGCCTCCAATGACCAATCGATGACCCTACGACGTCCCTTTTACATCCAAAGGATAAAACTACTTACTTCTCAATAGTAAGGACAATTTTACCCTCATAAGGATAGGAAATGCCCATAAAGACCTTGGGTAGGTATAACTCTTAAATGCTGACTCACAACCTAAAACATTTTTCATACATCACACTTTGCAAAACATCTACTAGAAAATCACCACTTGGTATACATTCATTCTAGAATCATTGCCAAGTTATATTTTTCTAAACAGCTTTCAAAATTAAACGAGATAAATACTTTGTGTACATTCGTACAAGAATCATTACAAAGTTAAACTCTCTTTTCAAAACATTTTCTAAGCAATTCACAAACACTTTTAAAAAAAAAAAAAAAAAAAAAACATAAGTGATCAAGCAATTAAGAGCCCATGGATAACCATGGATACAAAGGGTGCTAACACCTTCCCTTTGTATAATGTACCTCCCGAACCCAAAATCTAATTAAGGTCTTTCCTGTTCTTTTCCACCATTCCTTATTGGATAAAAGAAAAGTCGGTGGCGACTCTTGCTATCCGCGACATTTGCTTTCCAAAGCAAAAACACATCAAAAGTCAGTTCACCGTATGACAGAACTGGCGACTCTGCTGGGGATCCTTAAAAAGAGAGGTTGCCTTAAAAAAACAAGATCACTTATTTGAATTGTCTGATTTACTTTTAAGGGATTGCTTGGGTATTTTATGCTTGAGTGAAAGATCCTACACCCGGATCTAGTGTACCTTAGGTAAGTAGCAAGAGATCATCGCGACTATCCAGCGTATACCGGAATGGTTAAAATGATGGCTACGGTTAATGTGACACTTTGGATGTCCTGATGTTCCTCATGTTTACTTGAGGAAAAATTTGGCGTCCGCGTGGTGTCATCAAAGCGTTAACCAGACCTTTAGAACCCTAATTGACTCATCCTAGCCATTAGAAAGTAGTGAGATAACTGACTTCGGTTCCGACTGGGGTTGGTTGAGACTCGATGCTACACTCTTTGAGATTGGACTTTAGGGAAGCTTCGGTCAACCACTTGGTGTTGCACTGAAGTGGACTTGAAGGAAGGTCAATGATTTGAGATCCTTCTACAACCCGGTTACTATTCTAGGACAGGTTGAACCAACCAAACTTCAGTGGGGAGGGTACTTACCTATGGAACTCATGCAAGCCTTAAAACCTAGGAATGATTGTTGTGTGACTTGTTTGTGCTTGTTGTTTACTTAACATCATAACATCATAACATCATAACATCATAACATCATAACATCATGACATTGCACTAATCATTTCAAGGACTTAGGGATTTAACTTTGCTCTGTTTCGTAAGGCTATGGCTTCCAGGAAGACCATCCGGATCAATCTTGTAACAATCTCTCCTCAACTCAAGGATTTAGTGTCAGAACTTCCCGATCAGGCTCAGTTTATCAAGAAACATGGTTCTCTCCTCAATTTGGTTACCACTGGTTTCAAAGAAGATATGATGAGAGTCCTATTCCAGTTCTTCGATCCTAAACATCATTGCTTCACTTTCCCAGATTATCAGTTGGTACCCACATTAGAGGAATTCTCCAGGCTGCTTGGGATACCTATCCTTGATCAAATACCTTTCAGTGGTTTAGAAAAGAGTCCGAAGTCCGAAAAAGTTGCCGCAGCTTTACACATGACAAAGTCCGACATTGAAACCAACTGGGTAACAAGAAGTGGAGTTAAGGGTTTACTTGCCATGTTCCTGATAAATAAGGCCCGAGAATTCCTAAAAGTTATGAATGTCCATGCTTTCGAAGATGTTCTAGCATTACTAATCTACGGTTTGGTGTTATTTCCTAATCCAGACCAATTCATAGACATGAATGCTATTAAGATATTTCTCACTCATAACCCTGTGCCTACCTTGCTTGGAGACATTTTGCACTTCCTTCACACCCGTACTATGAAAAGGCAAGGGACTCTCATGTGCTGCATACCTTTATTATCTAGGTGGTTTATTTCGCACCTTCCTCAATCAGTCTTGAAAAATGAGCAGAATTTGAAATGGTCTCAAAGGATAATGTCGCTCACCCATTCAGACATCCGTTGGTGTCCTCATCTCAAAGAAAATGTTATCCTCATTGACCGTTGTGGAGAATTCTCTAATGTACCACTCCTGGGGATGAGGGGAGGTATTACTTATCATCCTGCTTTAGCCCTACGTCAGTTCGGTTGTGCTCGAAGAGATGGTCCACATGAAATAATTATCCAAGGCACTGTGTTTGACTATGACAACGATTCCCAAGGTCTCTGTCAAAGATTTGTACGAGCTTGGGGCATGGTGAAAAGAAGCACTTTAGGACAGAAAAACTTTATTCCTATGGAACCTTATCTCAGATGGGTATGCGCAAGAGCTCGTGAACTTGTCATGCCATATCTTGCGATCGGACCGCTGATGGTTGAACCAGGAGTTGAAGGAGGCACTCCTCAGATCATTCCTTATCCAGATATGCCTACCAATGTTGAAGAATTGAAGAAATCCTGGATTCAGTTGAGAGAGGAAAGGGATACTTTTGAAGCCCAGTTATGTGCTGAAAGGAAGAAAGTGTTAGAACTTGTAACACCCTTCTAAAATACCCCAATAATTAATTAAAACAACAAAATATGAATCAGAGTAGATATGCAATTTCAGGGTGTCACACTTGACACTTCACACCAATCACCAAAATGACTTGTCATGCTCATTTCTTAATCAAAATAAAACATTGCACAATTCGCAGCGGATAGAAATCTAACAACATGCAAACCATGTAACACATTACATGTAGAATTGCTCAACAACCAAAATGAAAACAAAGTAAAGCATCCCGTCCCGATGTTACATATACCAGAGCATGACCCACTAAGGAACTACACTAGACTCCAAGCACTAGCTTCTACTCAATCACTGCTCGTTACCTGAAACATAGTTGTAAGGGTGAGTTCCTCAATCGATATAATAAGCATTATAAATTATCATGTAATGTTAAGTAAATTAACACATTCGTCACCCTAATCATATCACACATTCAGCAACGGCAACATCAACTCATAATCATACTCAACACAAACACAACACACACGTATAATATTGGAATACATCGATTCATATTATACGCCATACATACATTATGAAATGAGACTCCATGCATGCGGTACCGACTATTCGTGAACACATAGTTCAACCTCACCGATCAAACCCAGATACGGCTACCAAGCTCACTAGTCCCACTCATTTGAGACCTAGTGACTCACTCACTAATTCCTCACCATGGGAATTAGCTACCACCATAAAGGCCATGCTATGCACGCTAAATCACCTAGCATGCAAACATCAACAACAATCCACAATGGACATATGCTCACACTCTAAGCCATAAACAGTCCATCCACAATTGCATACAAAAATAGATATATTCACCGCATTATGCATACCATCATACATCATCAGCATATTTATCACATAATCATATCGTGTCATGCCAAATAATAAATCACAGTATTAGCACACTCTACTAATACCTATACTGCTCAAAACAACGGGAAATGATCCCTACTATATCATACATCAGCTAAATTACATCACTCAACTGAAACGACCAAAACTGCACAACAACAGCTCAGAAAAATAAAACTTCGGCCATACACGTATGCCTCATGCCCATACGCGTATGGCACATTTCCTAGCCAAGCCCATACGCGTATGGCCTGTCTCATACGCGTATGCTACGCGTACCACTTCTCCCATACGCGTACCAACAGAGACAAAACTACGTTAGAACATCATCTTCTTCATTCATACGCGTATGGCCTCACCCCATACGCGTACCAGGTCATCTCATACGCGTATGGCCTAGTGTCATACGCGTATGACCAGAAACCAAATTCCAGATCTGCCATGGGTTTTCTCTGCTACGAGATTTCTCAGATCCAACCTCCCACAGTCCAATTTTTACACAGCATTCGTTCATATTATCTAACACAGATCATACCCATTCAATTTCACAATTTCTAACCTTATTACATCTAATTCCTACGAATTTTCTTCAATTATAAACCCATATCTCATCCATCCATAAGTTCACAATTTGCAGCATTCATCATCCTAATTAGAGTCGATTCAATGGCTTATTACTACCCATTACATGTTAACCCATAATACCCATTAAACGACGATAAACCCCCCTTACCTGAGTTAATCCGGCAAATCCTTTAACTTCAAGCTTTTCCCTTCTTCAACCCTTCTTCTCTTGCTCTTCCTTTCTGCCCTTTTTCCACTTTTGAGTCGCTTCTCTCTTTTCACGTGAAAAAAACCCTTTTTACCAAATGGGCTCTTTACTGATTCCAACTTTATTATTCCAATAATAATAATCCAATAATATTTCAATTATTTAATTAAATTAATAAATATACTAATAATAATATATATGAATGGTTTATCTTTTATTTTGAAAAATAATACCCTCTCATTCATATTATCATCATAATATACTATTAAACTTAAATTAAATAATTATCATATTTTATCGGGGTGTTACAACTCTCCCTCACTAAAAGAGTTTTCGTCCTCGAAAATATACCTCAAGCGAATAACTCTGGATAAGACTCCTTCATCTGACTCTCATGTTCCCAAGTCACATTGCCACCTGCTGGTCCTCCCCAAGCTACCTTTACCAAAGCAATCTCTTTACCCCGCAACTGCTTCAACTCTCGATCCTCGATCCTCATAGGTGATGTTTCAACAGTCAGGTTATCTCTCACCTGTACATCATCTACTTGGACCACATGCGACGGATCAGGAATGTACCTCCTCAACTGAGACACATGAAAAACCTCATGCAAATTCGCAAGTGACGGCGGTAAAGCGATACGATAGGCTACCTCCCCTATCCTCTCCAAAATCTGACAAGGACCAATAAATCGAGGTGTCAACTTCTTCGACTTCAAAGCTCGACCAACCCCAGTTATCCGAGTAACACGAAGAAACACATGATCTCCCTCTTGAAACTCAAGTGACTTCCTCCTCTTGTCGTGATAACTCTTCTGACGACTCTGAGCAATCCTCATCTTCTCCTGAATCATCTTAATCTTTTCCGTAGTTTGTTGAACAATCTCCGGTCCAACCACAACACTCTCACCGGACTCATACCAACATAAAGGTGTCCGACATCTCCTACCATACAAAGCTTCAAACGGTGCCATACCAATGCTCGAATGAAAACTATTGTTGTAGGTAAACTCAATCAAAGGTAAATAACAATCCCAAGAACCTCCCTTTTCCAAAACACAAGCCCTCAAAAGATCCTCCAGTGACTGAATCGTCCTCTCAGTCTGACCATCAGTCTGCGGATGATATGCGTAACTCAGTCTCAGCTTAGTTCCCAAAGCCCTCTGCAAACCTTCCCAAAACTTCGATGTAAATCTAAGATCTCTGTCCGAAACAATACTCGACGGAATACCATGCAAACTTACAATTTTCTCAATATACAACTCAGCTAATCTCTCTAACGGATAATCCATTCTGATCGGAATGAAATGAGCCGATTTTGTCAATCTGTCAACAATCACCCAAATAGCTTCAAAATTCTTAATTGTCCTCGGTAAACCAGAAACAAAATCCATACTGATACTATCCCACTTCCACTCTGGAATAGCCAACGGTTGCATTAGCCCAGACGGCTTCTGATGCTCAATTTTTGACTTCTGACAAGTCAAACAAGAATAAACAAAACTCGCAATTTCTCTTTTCATTCCCGGCCACCAAAATAACTTTTTCAAATCATGATACATCTTCGTAGCCCCAGGATGAATACTCAGGCCACTACGATGTCCTTCCTCAAGAATACTCTTCTTAAGTTCGGTAACATCCGGAATACACACCCGATTACCAAATTTCAAAACACCATTCTCATCAACACTGAATTCACCACCTTGACCTTGATTCACTAGAGTCAACTTATCAACCAAAAGCACATCGGATTTCTGACCCTCTCTAATCTCATCCAGAATACCACTCGTTAACTTCAACATTCCCAATTTAACACTATTGTGAGTACTCTCACACACCAAACTCAAGTCTCTAAACTGCTCAATTAAATCCAATTCCTTAACCATTAACATAGACATATGCAATGATTTCCGACTCAATGCATCAGCCACTACGTTTGCTTTACCCGGATGGTAATTCAAACCAAAGTCATAATCCTTCAGAAACTCTAACCATCTCCTCTGTCTCATATTCAGCTCTTTCTGATCAAATAAATACTTTAAACTTTTATGGTCACTGAAAACCTCAAATCTTGACCCGTACAAGTAATGCCTCCATAACTTCAGAACAAATACCACAGCTGCCAACTCTAAATCGTGTGTCGGATAGTTCCTCTCATGAACCTTCAGTTGTCTCGAAGCATAAGCTACAACCTGCTTATTCTGCATCAAAACACCACCCAAACCCAACAATGAAGCATCACAGTAAACCTCAAATGGTTCCGACGGACTTGGTAATATCATAATAGGAGCAGTAGTTAACCTTCTCTTTAACTCTTGGAAACCTTCTTCACATTTTGAGTCCCAAACAAACGCTTGCCCCTTTCTAGTCAACATCGTCAACGGTAGCGCCAACTTAGAAAATCCCTCAATGAATTTCCTATGATAACCTGCAAGTCCAAGAAAACTCCTTATCTCAGAAACTGACTTCGGAGCTTCCCACTTAGATACCGCTTCTATCTTAGAAGGATCAACAGCAACACCACCTCTTGAAACCACATGACCAAGAAAACTAACCTCGTCTAACCAAAATTCACACTTGGACAGTTTAGCAAATAACTTCTTTTCTCGTAGAACTCCTAAAACCACTCTCAAATGTTCAGCATGCTCTTCTTCAGATTTCGAATACACCAAAATATCGTCAATAAACACCACAACAAACTTGTCTAGGTACGGATGGAAAATCCTATTCATATACTCCATAAATACCCCAGGCGCATTAGTCACACCAAAAGGCATTACAGAATACTCATAATGACCATACCTTGTTCTGAAAGCAGTCTTCTGAATATCTTCAGTTTTCACACGTATCTGATGATACCCCGATCTCAAATCTATTTTGCTGAACACACTCGCACCAACCAACTGATCCATCAAATCATCAATCCTCGACAAAGGATACCGATTCTTGATCGTCACTTTATTCAGTTGCCTATAGTCCACACACAACCTCATAGTACCTTCTTTCTTCTTAACCAATAACACTGGTGCGCCCCACGGTGACACACTCGGACGAATAAATTTCTTATCCAACAGATCTTCCAGCTGACTCTTCAATTCAGTTAACTCAACAGCAGACATACGGTACGGAGCCATCGATATCGGCCTAGTACCAGGTACCAAATCAATCGAGAACTCAACTTCACGCTCTGGCGGTAATTCATTCACTTCTTCAGGAAACACGTTAGGAAAATCACACACCACGGCTAGATCACAAATCACCAGTTTATCTTTAGCCTCCAAAGTCGCTAACAGCATAAACAACTCTGCCCCATCTGCTACTGCCTCATTCACCTGCCTTGCTGATAGAAACAAACTCTTTCCTTCCTCAATCTCAAGAAAGATCACAGTCTTATCAAAACAGTTGATATAAACTCGGTTAAACACCAACCAGTTCATACCTAGGATAACATCAATCTGCACTAGTGGAAGACACACGAGGTCCATCCCAAAGTGTCTACCAAAAATACTCAAAGGACAATTCAAACAAACTGAAGTAGTAGTCACTGAACCCTTCGTAGGAGTATCAATCACCATACTCCCATGCATCTCAGATATCTCTAATTTAAGTTTCACAGCACAATCCAAAGATATAAAGGAATGAGTCGCACCTGTGTCCATAATAGCTACAAGAGGAAAGCCATTAATATAACACGTACCTCGGATCAAACGATCATCTGCAGAAGTCTCAGAACCCGATAAAGCAAAGACCTTGCCTCCCGACTGGTTCTCTTTCTTCGGCTTAGGACACCGTGGACTGATATGACCCACCTCTCCACAGTTGAAACAATTCATAGTCTTCAACCGGCACTCTGCAGCCAAGTGACCACCTTTGCCACACTTGAAACACTTCTTCTCAGTACTGGTACACTCATGGATACGATGTCCAGCCTGACCACATCTGTAACACTTAGAAGGGGCACTGGAGTCTCCCCCACTAGGTCTCTTCATCCCATTCTGTCTCTGGAAACTTTTGCCAGCTGCATACGGTTTCCCACGATCATTCTGATTCTTGCCTTTCCTATCAACCCTCTGCTGATAGCTCTCCGCTCTGGCCTTGGTATCCTGTTCAAAAATCCTACAACAGTCAACCAAGTCAGAAAACACTCTAATCCGCTGATACCCAATAGCCTGCTTGATCTCGGGACGTAACCCGTTCTCAAACTTCACACATTTTGAAAATTCCCCAGTAGCCTCATCATAGGGAGTGTAATACTTTGACAGCTCTGTGAACTTAGCAGCATACTCAGTAACAGACCGGTTGCCCTACTTCAATTCTAAGAACTCTATCTCTTTCTTTCCTCTGACATCCTCTGGAAAGTACTTCCTCAGGAATCTCTCTCTGAACACCGCCCAGGTGATCTCAGCACCCCCAGCAGCTTCCAACTCAGTGCGGGCAGCAACCCACCAATCATCTGCTTCCTCTGACAGCATATGCGTACCGAACCTGACCTTCTGGTTATCGGCACACTCAGTCACTCGGAAGATCCTCTCGATCTCCTTCAACCACTTCTGAGCACCATCTGGATCGTATGCTCCCTTGAACATTGGAGGATTGTTCCTCTGGAACTCACTCAGTTGACGAGCAGCTCCCAATCCCACAACATTCAGATTCCCTCCAAGTACTCCAGCTAGCATACCCAGAGCCTCAGCAATCGCAGCATCGTCTCTACCCCTTCCAGCCATCTCTATTCTGAGAACCCAACAAGCTAAAACAATAAGTACTGATAGGGTTACACAACACCTATCATATACAGGGAAACAGAATAATTACGACTCGACTCGACCGACTATGCTCTGATACCACTAATGTAACACCCTTCTAAAATACCCCAATAATTAATTAAAACAACAAAATATGAATCAGAGTAGATATGCAATTTCAGGGTGTCACACTTGACACTTCACACCAATCACCAAAATAACTTGTCATGCTCATTTCTTAATCAAAATAAAACATTGCACAATTCGCAGCGGATAGAAATCTAACAACATGCAAACCATGTAACACATTACATGTAGAATTGCTCAACAACCAAAATGAAAACAAAGTAAAGCATCCCGTCCCGATGTTACATATACCAGAGCATGACCCACTAAGGAACTACACTAGACTCCAAGCACTAACTTCTACTCAATCACTGCTCGTTACCTGAAACATAGTTGTAAGGGTGAGTTCCTCAATCGATATAATAAGCATTATAAATTATCATGTAATGTTAAGTAAATTAACACATTCGTCACCCTAATCATATCACACATTCAGCAACGGCAACATCAACTCATAATCATACTCAACACAAACACAACACACACGTATAATATTGGAATACATCCATTCATATTATACGCCATACATACATTATGAAATGAGACTCCATGCATGCGGTACCGACTATTCGTGAACACATAGTTCAACCTCACCGATCAAACCCAGATACGGCTACCAAGCTCACTAGTCCCACTCATTTGAGACCTAGTGACTCACTCACTAATTCCTCACCATGGGAATTAGCTACCACCATAAAGGCCATGCTATGCACGCTAAATCACCTAGCATGCAAACATCAACAACAATCCACAATGGACATATGCTCACACTCTAAGCCATAAACAATTCATCCACAATTGCATACAAAAATAGATATATTCACCGCATTATGCATACCATCATACATCATCAGCATATTTATCACATAATCATATCGTGTCATGCCAAATAATAAATCACAGTATTAGCACACTCTACTAATACCTATATTGCTCAAAACAACGGGAAATGATCCCTACTATATCATACATCAGCTAAATTACATCACTCAACTGAAACGACCAAAACTGCACAACAACAGCTCAGAAAAATAAAACTTCGGCCATACACGTATGCCTCATGCCCATACGCGTATGGCACATTTCCTAGCCAAGCCCATACGCGTATGGCCTGTCTCATACGCGTATGCTACGCGTACCACTTCTCCCATACGCGTACCAACAGAGACAAAACTACGTTAGAACATCATCTTCTTCATTCATACGCGTATGGCCTCACCCCATACGCGTACCAGGTCATCTCATACGCGTATGGCCTAGTGTCATACGCGTATGACCAGAAACCAAATTCCAGATCTGCCATGGGTTTTCTCTGCTACGAGATTTCTCAGATCCAACCTCCCACAGTCCAATTTTTACACAGCATTCGTTCATATTATCTAACACAGATCATACCCATTCAATTTCACAATTTCTAACCTTATTACATCTAATTCCTACGAATTTTCTTCAATTATAAACCCATATCTCATCCATCCATAAGTTCACAATTTGCAGCATTCATCATCCTAATTAGAGTCGATTCAATGGCTTATTACTACCCATTACATGTTAACCCATAATACCCATTAAACGACGATAAACCCCCCTTACCTGAGTTAATCCGGCAAATCCTTTAACTTCAAGCTTTTCCCTTCTTCAACCCTTCTTCTCTTGCTCTTCCTTTCTGCCCTTTTTCCACTTTTGAGTCGCTTCTCTCTTTTCACGTGAAAAAAACCCTTTTTACCAAATGGGCTCTTTACTGATTCCAACTTTATTATTCCAATAATAATAATCCAATAATATTTCAATTATTTAATTAAATTAATAAATATACTAATAATAATATATATGAATGGTTTATCTTTTATTTTGAAAAATAATACCCTCTCATTCATATTATCATCATAATATACAATTAAACTTAAATTAAATAATTATCATATTTTATCGGGGTGTTACAGAACTCACCAGCCAGCTTAATGAGGAACGAAGACTCAATGTATATCTTCGCCCGAAAAGAAGCCGTCCCTGGGAGACTTGAGCTTTCATTGTATTTTATTATTTTTGTTGTAATTGATTAACAAATTATTAATAAAAGTTCCTTTCTTGGTGGTTTACGCAAAGTTAAATTCCAAAAGTCCTTGAAAACATTCCATACATTGCATAGCATAACATAACATTGCATAACAGGTATTCTAAAGGATCAATGTTCTCACGGTCTTCCTATTGCAAACAGAAAAATGGCCTTCGAACAAACTGTCAAAGATCTCCAGGCTCAGAATGCTCAATTCCAGGAGATGATGCTAAGCTTATCCAAGGGGCAGGAAGAACTGAAGGCTCTCTTGCTCGAGAAGAAGAAAGACAAGAAACCTGTGAGTTACATTAACCCGGGAAGAAGGCTTAAAGGACAGGCTGCAGGAGTCAAGATTAGAATTCCGAAGGATCAAGGAGAGGGGACAGATTCAGAAGATGAGAATGCTGATCCTTTCAGCCAGGAGGATAAAGATGAAGATTATGAGAATGAACAGTACTCTCCAAAAGATGATAAGTACAAGTTGCTGGAAGAACGTATGCTAGCTATGGAAGGTCAGAAGGCGCCCGGTCTGGATTTCAAAAGCTTGGGTCTAGTCTCTGATGTGGTCATTTCTCGCAAATTCAAGATCCCTACTTTCACTAAATACGATGGTGCATCTTGTCCTCAGATGCATCTGAGAGCTTATGTGAGAAAGATTCAGCCGTATACCACTGATAGGAAGTTATGGATCCATTTCTTCCAGGAGAGTCTGTCTGGCACACAGTTGGAATGGTATTATCAGCTCGAGAGCTCTAACATCCACACCTGGACTAATTTAGCGACAGCTTTCTACAAGCATTACCAGTATAATTCTGAATTAGCGCCTACTCGGCTACAGTTGCAGAATATGACTATGGGCTCTAAAGAAAGCTTCAAAGAATATGCTCAAAAATGGAGAGATTTGGCTGGCAGAGTCAAACCCCCTATGACTGATCGAGAATTAGTGGACATGTTCATGGGTACACTGACTGGCCCATTCTACAGCCATCTACTGGGAAGTTCTTCATCGGGTTTCACTGAACTTATATTGACAGGTGAACGCGTCGAAAGCGGCATTCGAAGTGGAAAGATACAGGCGGCTACCTCTGCAAGCACCAAAAAACCCTATCAGGGGAGGAGCGAGTCAAATGCTGTGTACGGTCAAAAGGGTCATAACAAGAAAAATCGTGACCATACTATTGGAGCAATTACGATTGCGGCACCGCCATCTCAAAACTTCCAACACAGACAGGACAGACCAAGAAGGCAGTTTACCAAGATCAATATGACTTTAGCACAAGCACTGCAGGGTATGCTAAAAGCAAATTTGATTACCCTTAGAGATCCTCCTGCAAATCCCAACACTACTTCTCCTCGTTATAATCCCAATGCCAGGTGTGCATATCATTCCGATAGCCCCGGGCATGATACAAACGATTGTTGGTTGTTGAAGAATAAGATTCAGGATATGATCGACACTGGAGAAATTGAATTTGATCCTCCAGAGACTCCTAATGTCATCATTGCACCTATGCCTAATCATGACAAGACTGTTAATGTTGTGGATGACAATTCTCACATTACTAATGTAGCGGGCTTAACATCTCCTCTCCTGATCATCAAGAAGAATTTATTGCAAGCTGAAGTATCCAATAGAGGGTAAGATTGTCACTGTGTGTGGAGAAGAAGAGTATATTGTCAGTAGTGTGCAGGCCTTCAGATACGTCGAGATGGATGGCGAATTCTTTGAGACTCCCTCTCAGTCATTTGAAATGGTTCATCCGACCAGTCCTGTCCTTAAGCCAACTTCCCTTGTGCCCGAGGTTATTCATGCCCCTCCTGCTATGATTTCTCTGAAAGATGCTCAAGCCGTGGTTGAAAATGATGGTCGTACTGGTTGGGGTCAACTGATCGATGTACCATACAAGTCTGACAAGTCTGGCCTAGGGTTTAACTCTGAAAAGATGGTCAAAGATCAAATTAATGATGTGGAAGATGCTGATAGCGATTGTGACTTGGGTAGCTGGATTTTCCCAACAATTGGTGACGGACTCAATAATTGGAAGGCTGAAGACACTATCCCGATTTCCTTTAGTCAGGAGTAATTGTTATTGCCTATTTTAATGTTGCAAATTTTTAATTTTTATAATTGAACTTCTTAAAAGCATTGTGTCTATGCCCGGGACACAATAGCTAATTTGTTAAGGGTTTTGTCATCTTCATAAGCATATTCATATTCAATAAATCAATGGACTTTTTGCATTCAAATATTGCGCTCTTTATCTTTCCTGTCATCTTTCGAACAAGCTATGTTTTCTTACACACACTCACGTAACGAATTGCAGATCCATACCCACTCGGGATCCTGTTGATAATAGTTCTGCTACTGTTAATTATGACTTCGAAAATCCGATCTACCAAACCGAGGATGGAAGTGAGGAAGATTGTGAAGTACTTGAAGAGCTTGCCAGACTGGTACTGCAAGAAGAAAAGACTATACAACCGCATGAAGAGTCAATCGAAATTGTAAATCTGGGTACTGAAGTGGACAAGAAAGAAGTCAAAATAGGAGCAGGCTTGGGAAGCAGTGTCAAGGAAAGATTGATTCAGATGTTACATGACTATATTGAGATTTTTGCTTGGTCTTACGAAGACATGCCAGGACTGGATACTGATATAGTAGTGCATCGTTTGCCGATGAAGGAAGATTGTCGTCCTGTTAAGCAAAAGGTTCGTCGCATGCGTCCTAAAATGTCCGAGAAAATCAAAGCCGAAGTTATGAAACAATTTAATGCCGGCTTTCTAGCCGTTACTTCTTATCCTCAATGGGTTGCTAATGTGGTACCGGTGCCGAAGAAGGATGGTAAGGTGCGAATGTGTGTCGATTACAGAGATTTGAATAAAGCAAGTCCCAAGGATGATTTTCCACTTCCGCACATTGATGTTCTGGTAGATAACACCGCTCAACACAAAGTATTCTCCTTCATGGATGGATTCTCGGGTTATAACCAGATTAAGATGGCACCTGAAGACATGGAGAAAACTACGTTTGTGATGCAATGGGGCACTTTTTGTTACAAAGTAATGCCATTCGGGTTGAAGAACGCCGGGGCAACGTACCAGCGTGCTATGGTGGTTTTGTTCCATGATATGATTCATCATGAAATAGAAGTATATGTGGATGACATGATAGCCAGATCTCATACTGAAGAAGAACATCTCGACCATTTGTACAAATTGTTTGAGAGGTTGAAGAAATACAAGCTGAGATTGAACCCGAACAAATGCACCTTTGGAGTTAGATCCGGTAAACTCTTGGAATTTATTGTCAGTGGTAGAGGAATTGAGGTTGACCCGGCTAAGGTGAGAGCTATTCAAGAAATGCCAGTTCCCCGTACAGATAAAGAAGTCAGAGGTTTCTTGGGACGTCTGAATTACATTGCCTGATTTATCTCCCATTTGACCGCTACCTGCAAACCCATCTTCAAGTTACTGAGGAAAAATCAAGAGATGATATGGAATGATGAATGTCAAGAAGCTTTTGACAAAATCAAGAAGTACCTCCAAGAACCTCCAATTCTGATGCCACCAGTTGAAGGAAGACCTCTAATCATGTATTTGACCATGTTAGAAAATTCAATGGGGTGTGTGTTGGGGCAACATGACGAGTGTGGTCAAAAAGAGCATGCCATATACTACCTTAGCAAAAAGTTTACCGACTGTGAAACAAGATACTCACTGCTTGAGAAAACTTGTTGTGCTTTGGCCTGGGCTGCTCGCCGACTAAGACAGTATATGTTGAATCATACCACTTTATTGATTTCTAAGATGGATCCTATCAAATACATATTTGAGAAACCTGCCCTCTCCGGAAGAATAGCAAGATGGCAGATGATTTTAACAGAGTATGGTATCCAGTATACTACCCAGAAAGCAATCAAAGGAAGCGTGTTAGCTGATCATTTGGCTCATCAAGCAGTTGATGATTACCAATCTATGAATTTTGAGTTCCCAGATGAGGATGTCTAGCTTGTTACTGATTATGAAGAACCTGGACCGAATGAAGGACCCGGAAGGGGATCCCGATGGACTATGGTTTTTGACGGATCTTCTAAACGCGTTGGGCAATGGTGTTGGGGTTGTAATTATTTCCCCCAAGGGTTGCCATACGCCTTTCACTGCTAGACTATGTTTTGATTGTACCAACAATATGGCCGAGTATGAAGCATGTATTTTGGGACTCAAAGCTGCTATAGACCTGAGAATCAAGTTTTTGAGTGTGTATGGAGACTCAGCCTTGGTAATCAGTCAGATCAAAGGAGAATGGGACACTAAACATCCGAATCTCATCCCTTATCGAGAGCGGGTATTGACATTAATCCCATACTTCGAAGAGATTACATTCAGACATATTCCACGAGAAGAGAATCAGTTGGCAGACGCATTGGCTACCATGTCATCTATGTTCAGAGTCAGATGGGACAATGAAGCTCCCATGATCACCATTGAACGATTAGATGAACCAGCATATTGTTATGAACTTAACGCTGATGAAGTGGAAGAGAAACCTTGGTTCCACGAAGTAAAAAGATATTTAGAAGCTCAAGAATACCCTGAAGGGGCATCCATCAATGACAGGAAATTTCTGAGGAAGTTCTCCGCTAAATTCTTTTTGAGTAATGGAGTATTATACAAACGTAATCATGATTTGACTCTGCTTCGTTGTGTGGATAAAAAGGAAGCAGAAAAGATTATGGAAGACATGCATGACGGTATTTTTGGGACTCACTCTAGCGGACATACAATGACCAAGAAGATTCTGAGATCAGGGTATTATTGGTCTACCATGGAAGCTGATTGCCACCATCATTCCAGAACTTGTCACAAGTGCCAGATCTATGCGGATAAAGTACATGTGCCTCCTGCTCCATTGAACGTGTTGACAGCCCCTTGGCCCTTTGCAATGTGGGGCATTGATATGATCGGGGAGATTAAACCTACTGCTTCTAATGGACATCGTTTCATCCTTGTTGCTATTGATTACTTTACAAAGTGGGTAGAGGCGGCCTCATTTGCTTCCGTCACCAAGAATGTGGTGGCACGGTTCATCAAGAATAGTCTTATTTGTCGATATGGCACCCCTGAAAGAGTTATCACAGACAATGGCACCAATTTGAACAACAAGATGATTACTGAACTCTGCACGCAGTTCAAAATAAAACACCATAACTCTTCTCCGTACCGGCCAAAGATGAACGGCGTCGTGGAGGCTGCTAATAAGAATATTAAGAAGATTATACAAAAGATGACGGTAACATACAAAGACTGGCATGAGATGTTACCATTTGCTCTTCATGGTTATCGCACTTCAGTACGAACTTCGATAGGGGCAACTCCTTTCTCTTTAGTCTACGGAATGGAAGCCGTCTTACCAGTGGAGGTTCAGATTCCTTCTCTAAGAATCATGAAAGAGGCAGGTTTAGACGAGGATGAATGGATTCAGACTCGACTGGATCAGATAAATCTGATTGATGAGAAGAGACTTGCGGTTGTTTGTCATGGGCAAATATATCAGAAGCGCATGACCCAGGCATTTAACAAAAAGGTCAAGAGACAGGTGTATCAAATTGGCGACCTGGTGATCAAGCGTATCACTCTACCACAAGGTGATCCCAGAGGCAAATGGACTCCCACATACGAAGGGCCATTTGCGGTTAAGAAGGTATTCTCTGGAGGAGCCATGATACTTGCTACAATGGATGACGAAGACTTCCCACATCCCGTGAACGCAGACGTAGTTAAAAAATACTACGCATAAAAGAGACCCGCTAGGTCGACGTATCTAGGCAAAAGTAAGGGCATCCCGGCGAACCAAAAGGGTTCGGGCAAAAATTAGGGATAAACATATAAAAATGTACACCCGGCAAGTCGAAAACCTGAAAAGGCGGCTTGGGCAAAAAAGGGTATCCTGGTGGACTGAAAACCTGAAAAGGCGGTCCAGGAAAAAGTTAGGGATTAAAGCGTATGACTATGTCTCGTTCTCTGACAGCTTCATCCAAGTTCAAGGGACTGAACAAACCAATCACTCATATCTGACAGTAAGGGATGAGATGCTTGAAGACATAATGACAGTAGTAGAATTAAAATCAACAAGGCTTTTCCTTCATGGCTTTTTCTTTAGGTTCTCGACAATTTCCTCTTACTAGGATTTCTGTCTCCTTGTATTCAAATTGCCTGTTTATAGGCCCCCTTTTAAAATCAATATAACTTTACTTCCAAAAAGATGCTTTTATTTTACTTTCTCTGTTTTGTTTGCATAAACGTCCATTGATTTAATTTGAATTAATATATGCATTTGAATATGATCGATGTTTATCAAAAATACATACATAAAACGGAAATAGCAATTACTAAAAGACTTCAGGATCGAGGAGAAGGTCTAACCATGTTTTCCAATGAATCCGGTTGCTAATTCTATTCCCCAGCAAAAACCAGTTATTCCCCATAAGAAATTAGCATCGGTAGACAGACTGATCATCTCTTCCATCACCAGCCAGGCTCTGTTGAATATTTCTACCATCAGACAGAAATCAAGTATCCCCAGCTAAGAAAGGGTCATCAATACAAATATCTCCAACTAGAATATGGGGATTTATTTTCCCCTGGCAAAAAATTTCAGACGCATAATTCATTCATTACATCATTTCACAGCATACGCATGCATACAATGTTCGCAAGCATTAAACATCTCATGCATCATGACATGGCATGAAGCTAACTTTATTTTTCAGGTTAATTATCCTCTTGATACAGTCAAAATAAAGATCCATTCAGACGGGTACTCTTATTGATTAGGTTCAAGATTCAAATACATCTTTCAGATATAATTCATATGAACATCCATTCTGACAAGCACTCGGATATCTTCCTAATGGTGGCATCTTTAAGCCCACCCCAGATATTTATTGCAAATACAACATATACAAGTATTATCAGATATAGCCTAACGTACGGTTCATTCTGATTCAGCTCAACACATGATTCCTTCAACTATTCCAATACGGTCTAGCGTACGACCCATTTGGATCTTCAAATCCTCAGATACTACCTAGCATACGGTACATTCCGGGGTGTAGTCTAGCGTACGACTACTTTCTTCTTCAGATACAGCCTAACGTACGGCTCATTCTGCAACTCAGATACGATCTAACGTACGATCCATTCTGACCTTCAACAACTCCAATACGGTCTAGCGTACGACCCATTTGGATCAAATCCTCAGATACTACCTAGCGTACGGTACATTCCGGGGTGTAGTCTAGCGTACGACTACTTTCTTCTTCAGATACAGCCTAACGTACGGCTCATTCTGCAACTCAGATACGATCTAACGTACGATCCATTCTGATCTTCAAATCCTCATATACTGCCTAGCGTACGGTACATTCCGGGGTGTAGTCTAGCGTACGACTACTTTCTTCTTCAGATACAGCCTAACGTACGGCTCATTCTGCAACTTAGATATGATCTAGCTTATGATCCATTCTGATCCTTTATCCCCATGAAGTCGACGGCCTAGTGGATGACCCACTATACGGTCTAGCGTACGACCCGGTGTGCCATCCATGTCTTCGAATTGGTCTGACGTACGACACAATCTGAAGCTCTCATCATCAAACTTCCTGGATGGCATCTTTAAGCCCATCTCCGTCAAGGGTAACAAACGCAAATTTTTGGGGCATTCTCAGTGTTCAATAGTCTTCCACCTCCAGACCACGAATGGCATACATACCATTCTAACTCTCTCGGTTCAAGAATATTGAACAGGGGCAGCTGTCATACCCCAAAATTTGTCCGTTAATCTTGCAAGGCATTTTTCAAGGAATTCCAACTTGTTTTTCAAGACATTGATCTGAAGGGAACAAAGACCCAACATACAGGTGGCCAAATCCAGAAAATGGCCTAAACTGGCTTGCTCGCTAGGCGAGCAAATCCTTCGCCTAGCGAACCCTTCGCTATACCATTCGCCTAGCGAAGCTTGCGAACACCAAAATTTTGGGCTTCATTCTGAGCCCATTAGGTCACAAAAATTCATTATAAATACCACAACTTCAGTCAGAACCATGGACGGAAAAAAGGGGACGGAGGAACGGAGACAGAGAGGAGGAACAGCAAACCCTGGAGGCTAACCCAGAGAATTCAGAGCAACCCTAAAGGAAACCTTGAAGGAAAATCTGCACAAAGATTATCTCCGCCCAACTCAACCCAGCACCAACCCTAAAAGTGACTTGCCAATTCAAGGTTGCAATTCAATTGCAAACAGGTTTGCATTACTATTACCGCTTTATCGCTTTATGTTCTTAATTTACATGTGATATCATAATTGAATTCATAAATATATTTGAGGTTCTGCCTGTGGGTTTAAATATATCTGAATATCTTGAATGTTTAACCATGTAATTTCTATAATGGATGCCATAAGGTGTGAAGCTTGCTGAAGTCGTACTGTTCTAAAATTCCAAACCCGCAGCCGTTCTCTAGCACATCGCTAAGCGAATATGTAGCGAGTGTTCGCCAAGCCCTCGCTAGGCGAGGCAGCAGCGAACATGACAGTCGCTGATTTTCTCGTTCTGATTTTTGCTTATCGGACATGTTTTATCATAGCCATGCATTATTTACCTGACACTATTTCTGTTATGATGCCTTTTGTTTGGTGCAATCCTCGATTGTACCCTGATTTGGTATTCTGACCTGTTTGCTGAATTTTGTAAGGGTTCACATACTCCCGGAAAAGTAGCTTGCTAGGTATTCCACTTTATTTGTGGGATACCCTTGTGGAGATTCATCCTAATTACTTAATTGAATTTAATGTGGAGATTCATCCTAATTACCTAATTAATTATAATGTGGAGATTCATCCTAATTACCTAATTGATTATAAAATATTGCCTTTGAATATGTGATCTTGGACCTCTCTTTGTTGCCTTACGGTATTACGGTATTATGGTCATGTCCCGCGAATGTGGGGATACACTTAGCAAAGACCCTTCGGTTAAATCATCATGTCCCTACAAGATAAATCATAGTCCCTCGGATGTCGCCTGCGAATATATGATTTTGTCCCTCGATGACCCTTCGTTGTAGCCTACGAGTTAATGATGATTGTCCCTTCGAATGCTAGGGTATCCTTACAAATGTGGCCTCCAATGACCAATCGATGACCCTACGACGTCCCTTTTACATCCAAAGGATAAAACTACTTACTTCTCAATAGTAAGGACAGTTTTACCCTCATAAGGATAGGAAATGCCCATAAAGACCTTGGGTAGGTATAACTCTTAAATGCTGACTCACAACCTAAAACATTTTTCATACATCACACTTTCCAAAACATCTACTAGAAAATCACCACTTGGTATACATTCATGCTAGAATCATTGCCAAGTTATATTTTTCTAAACAGCTTTCAAAATTAAACGAGATAAATACTTTGTGTACATTCGTACAAGAATCATTACAAAGTTAAACTCTCTTTTCAAAACATTTTCTAAGCAATTCACAAACACTTTTTAAAAAAAAAAAAAAAAAACATAAGTGATCAAGCAATTAAGAGCCCATGGATAACCATGGATACAAAGGGTGCTAACACCTTCCCTTTGTATAATGTACCTCCCGAACCCAAAATCTAATTAAGGTCTTTCCTGTTCTTTTCCACCATTCCTTATTGGATAAAAGAAAAGTCGGTGGCGACTCTTGCTATCCGCGACATTTGCTTTCCAAAGCAAAAACACATCAAAAGTCAGTTCACCGTATGACAGAACTGGCGACTCTGCTGGGGATCCTTAAAAAGAGAGGTTGCCTTAAAAAAACAAGATCACTTATTTGAATTGTCTGATTTACTTTTAAGGGATTGCTTGGGTATTTTATGCTTGAGTGAAAGATCCTACACCCGGATCTAGTGTACCTTAGGTAAGTAGCAAGAGATCATCGCGACTATCCAGCGTATACCGGAATGGTTAAAATGATGGCTACGGTTAATGTGACACTTTGGATGTCCTGATGTTCCTCATGTTTACTTGAGGAAAAATTTGGCGTCCGCGTGGTGTCATCAAAGCGTTAACCAGACCTTTAGAACCCTAATTGACTCATCCTAGCCATTAGAAAGTAGTGAGATAACTGACTTCGGTTCCGACTGGGGTTGGTTGAGACTCGATGCTACACTCTTTGAGATTGGACTTTAGGGAAGCTTCGGTCAACCACTTGGTGTTGCACTGAAGTGGACTTGAAGGAAGGTCAATGATTTGAGATCCTTCTAGAACCCGGTTACTATTCTAGGACAGGTTGAACCAACCAAACTTCAGTGGGGAGGGTACTTACCTATGGAACTCATGCAAGCCTTAAAACCTAGGAATGATTGTTGTGTGACTTGTTTGTGCTTGTTGTTTACTTAACATCATAACATCATAACATCATAACATCATAACCTCATGACATTGCACTAATCATTTCAAGGACTTAGGGATTTAACTTTGCTCTGTTTCGTAAGGCTATGGCTTCCAGGAAGACCATCCGGATCAATCTTGTAACAATCTCTCCTCAACTCAAGGATTTAGTGTCAGAACTTCCCGATCAGGCTCAGTTTATCAAGAAACATGGTTCTCTCCTCAATTTGGTTACCACTGGTTTCAAAGAAGATATGATGAGAGTCCTATTCCAGTTCTTCGATCCTAAACATCATTGCTTCACTTTCCCAGATTATCAGTTGGTACCCACATTAGAGGAATTCTCCAGGCTGCTTGGGATACCTATCCTTGATCAAATACCTTTCAGTGGTTTAGAAAAGAGTCTGAAGTCCGAAAAAGTTGCCGCAGCTTTACACATGACAAAGTCCGACATTGAATTTTCTTTTGGCTTCTTTCTTCTTGTATTAAGGGTTGTATGTAAAACCCTAAATCCTTAAATTTATATATATTAAACTTTACACGAAAATCAAAGGTGCCACCACCGACAAAATCTTTATTAAATAAAATTTTTTACAAACACGCAGCGAAAATATAAACGTCATACAATATTTGTCATCGCACGCTCTTCTTCAATTAGGGTATCGTTTTTGGTGGTATCAATTTATTTCAAATAACAAAAATAATAGATAGTTTGCATAAAAACAAAAATAAACTAATGGTAGATTGTGATGTGAACTCACCGACGATTGTTGAGATCGAGTGAACCACCATCAAAACAAATAAAACAAACAATTTATTGTCCTTCATCTACTCCATCGGAGGATGAGGAAGAGTTTCTTGCACTTTAGTATCAAAAGCATTGATTCTGATCATTTGAGAATTCTAAAAAATACTATAAACACCAATCGTCGGTATCATCGGTTATCAAATCGGTTGTGTCCGCCCTTCCTCGGGTTGAACTACGGAATTTTTATTTATTTTTCTTTACATTTTATTTATGTTAATAAATCCTATTAATGAAAATTCAATGATGTTTGTTATCCTAACAACTATGAGTCGTGGTTGTTAATTAGACTAAGTTTTTTTTAGGATCGAAAGTTTATAGGCTCAACGCTCGTTTGTGAGATTGGTATAACTCTTTTTGTAACAACAATTAACATTGTTGGGAGTTTTTGCTTTTGAGGCCTTTGAATTATCTTTTGGCTTCTCTCTTCTTGTATTAAGGGTTGTATGTAAAACCCTAAATCCTTAAATTTATATATATTAAACTTTACACGAAGATCTAAGGTGCCACCACCGAAAAAATCTTTAATAAATAAAAAATTTAACAAACACGGAGGAAAATATTAACGTCATACAATATCTGTCATCGCACGCTCATCTTCAATTAGGGTATCGTTTCGGCGGTATCGATTTATTTCAAATAACAAAAATAATAGATAGTTTGCATAAAAACAAAAATAAACTAACGGTAGATTGTCATGTGAACTCACCGATGATTATTGAGATCGAGTGAACCACCATAAAAAAAAAATCAAACAATTTATTGTCCTTCATCTACTCCATCGGAGGATGAGGAAAGTTTCTTGCACTTCAGTATCAAAAGCATTGATTCTGATCATTTGACAATTCAAAAAAATACTATAAACACCAATCGTCGGTATTATCGGTTGTCAAATCGGTTGTGTCCGCCCTTCTTCGGGTTGAACTACGGAATTTTTATTTATTTTTCTTTAAATTTTATTTATGTTAATAAATTCTATTAATGAGAATTCAATGATGTTTTTTATCCTAACAACTATGTGTCGTGGTTGTTAATTAGACTATGTTTTTTTTAGGATCGAAAGTTTATAGGCTCACCGCTCTTTTGTGAGATTGGTATAACTCTATTTGTAACAACATTTAACATTGTTGGGAGTTTTTGCTTTTGAGGCCTTTGAATATTCTTTTGGCTTCTTTCTTCTTGTATTAAGGGTTGGATGTAAAACCCTAAATCCTTAAATTTATATATATTAAACTTTACACGAAAATCTAAGGTGCCACCACCGACAAAATCTTTAATAAATAAAAAATTTAACAAACATGCAGCGAAAATATAAACGTCATACAATATCTGTCATCGCACACTCATCTTCAATTAGGGTATCCTTTCGGCGATATCGATTTATTTCAAATAACAAAAGTAATAGATAGTTTGCATAAAAACAAAAATAAACTAACGGTAGATTGTGATGTGAACTCACCGACGATTGTTGAGATCGAGTGAACCACCATCAAAACAAATAAAACAAATAATTTATTGTCCTTCATCTACTCCATCGGAGGATGAGGAAGAGTTTCTTGCACTTCAGTATCAAAAGCATTGATTCTGATCATTTGAGAATTCTAAAAAATACTATAAACATCAATCGTCAGTATTATCGGTTGTCAAATCGGTTGTATCTACCCTTCTTCGGGTTGAACTACGGAATTTTTATTTATTTTTCTTTAAATTTTATTTATGTTAATAAATCCTATTAATGAGAATTCAATGATGTTTGTTATCCTAACAACTATGAGTCGTGGTTGTTAATTAGACTAAGTTTTTTTTATGATCGAAAGTTTATAAGCTCAACGCTCTTTTCTGAGATTGGTATAACTCTTTTTGTAACAACATTTAACATTGTTGGGAGTTTTTGCTTTTGAGGCCTTTGAATTTTCTTTTGGCTTCTTTCTTCTTGTATTAAGGGTTGTATGTAAAACCCTAAATCCTTAAATTTATATATATATTAAACTTTACGCGAAAATCTAAGGTGCCACCACCGACAAAATCATTAATAAATAAAAAATTTAACAAACATGCAGCGACAATATTAACGTCATACAATATTTGTCATCGCACGCTCATCTTCAATTAGGGTATCGTTTCGGCGGTATCGATTTATTTCAAATAAAAGAAAAAATAGATAGTTCGCATAAAACCAAAAATAAACTAACGGTAGATTGTGATGTGAACTCACCGTCAATTGTTGAGATCGAGTGAACCACCATCAAAACAAATAAAACACATAATTTATTGTCCTTCATCTACTCCATCGGAGGATGAGGAAGAGTTTCTTGCACTTCAGTATCAAAAGCATTGATTCTGATCATTTGAGATTTCTAAAAAATACTATAAACACCAATCGTCGGTATTATCGGTTGTCGAATCGGTTGTATCTGCCCTTCTTCGGGTTGAACTACGGAATTTTTATTTATTTTTCTTTAAATTTTATTTATGTTAATAAATCCTATTAATGAGAATTCAATGATGTTTGTTATCCTAACAACTATGAGTCGTGGTTGTTAATTAGACTAAGTTTTTTTTATGATTGAAAGTTTATAAGCTCAACGCTCTTTTGTGAGATTGGTATAACTCTTTTTGTAACAACATTTAACATTGTTGGGAGTTTTTGCTTTTGAGGCCTTTGAATTTTCATTTGGCTTCTTTCTTCTTGTATTAAGGGTTGTATGTAAAACCCTAAATCCTTAAATTTATATATATATTAAACTTTACACGAAAATCTAAGGTGCCACCACCGACAAAATCATTAATAAATAAAAATTTAACAAACATGCAGCAAAAATATTAACGTCATACAATATATGTCATCGCACGCTCATCTTCAATTAGGGTATCGTTTCGGCGGTATCGATTTATTTCAAATAAAAGAAAAAATAGATAGTTCGCATAAAACCAAAAATAAACTAACGGTAGATTGTGATGTGAACTCACCGTCAATTGTTGAGATCGAGTGAACCACCATCAAAACAAATAAAACACATAATTTATTGTCCTTCATCTACTCCATCGGAGGATGAGGAAGAGTTTCTTGCACTTCAGTATCAAAAGCATTGATTCTGATCATTTGAGATTTCTAAAAAATACTATAAACACCAATCGTCGGTATTATCGGTTGTCGAATCGGTTGTATCTGCCCTTCTTCGGGTTGAACTACGGAATTTTTATTTATTTTTCTTTAAATTTTATTTATGTTAATAAATCCTATTAATGAGAATTCAATGATGTTTGTTATCCTAACAACTATGAGTCGTGGTTGTTAATTAGACTAAGTTTTTTTTATGATTGAAAGTTTATAAGCTCAACGCTCTTTTGTGAGATTGGTATAACTCTTTTTGTAACAACATTTAACATTGTTGGGAGTTTTTGCTTTTGAGGCCTTTGAATTTTCATTTGGCTTCTTTCTTCTTGTATTAAGGGTTGTATGTAAAACCCTAAATCCTTAAATTTATATATATATTAAACTTTACACGAAAATCTAAGGTGCCACCACCGACAAAATCATTAATAAATAAAAATTTAACAAACATGCAGTGAAAATATTAACGTCATACAATATTTGTCATCGCACGCTCATCTTCAATTAGGGTATCGTTTCGGCGGTATCGATTTATTTCAAATAAAAGAAAAAATAGATAGTTCGCATAAAATCAAAAATAAACTAACGGTAGATTGTGATGTGAACTCACCGTCAATTGTTGAGATCGAGTGAACCACCATCAAAACAAATAAAACACATAATTTATTGTCCTTCATCTACTCCATCGGAGGATGAGGAAGAGTTTCTTGCACTTCAGTATCAAAAGCATTGATTCTGATCATTTGAGATTTCTAAAAAATACTATAAACACCAATCGTCGGTATTATCGGTTGTCAAATCGGTTGTATCTGCCCTTCTTCGGGTTGAACTACGGAATTTTTATTTATTTTTCTTTAAATTTTATTTATTTTAATAAATCCTATTAATGAGAATTCAATGATGTTTGTTATCCTAACAACTATGAGTCGTGGTTGTTAATTAGACTAAGTTTTTTTTAGGATCGAAAGTTTATAGGCTCAACGCTCTTTTGTGAGATTGGTATAACTCTTTTTGTAACAACATTTAACATTGTTGGGAGTTTTTGCTTTTGAGGCCTTTGAATTATCTTTTGGCTTCTTTCTTCTTGTATTATGGGTTGTATGTAAAACCCTAAATCCTTAAATTTATATATATATTAAACTTTACACGAAAATCTATGGTGCCACCACCGACAAAATCATTAATAAATAAAAAATTTAACAAACATGCAGCGAAATATTAACGTCATACAATATTTGTCATCGCACGCTCATCTTCAATTAGGGTATCGTTTCGGCGGTATCGATTTATTTCAAATAAAAGAAAAAATAGATAGTTCGCATAAAAACAAAAATAAACTAACGGTAGATTGTGATGTGAACTCACCGTCAATTGTTGAGATCGAGTGAACCACCGTCAAAACAAATAAAACACATAATTTATTGTCCTTCATCTACTCCATCGGAGGATGAGGAAGAGTTTCTTGCACTTCAGTATCAAAAGCATTGATCCTGATCATTTGAGATTTCTAAAAAATACTATAAACACCAATCGTCGGTATTATCGGTTGTCAAATCGGTTGTATCTGCCCTTCTTCGGGTTGAACTACGGAATTTTTATTTATTTTTCTTTAAATTTTATTTATGTTAATAAATCCTATTAATGAGAATTCAATGATGTTTGTTATCCTAACAACTATAAGTCGTGGTTGTTAATTAGACTAAGTTTTTTTTAGGATCGAAAGTTTATAGGCTCAACGCTCTTTTGTGAGATTGGTATAACTCATTTTGTAACAACAATTAACATTGTGGGGAGTTTTTGCTTTTGAGGCCTTTGAATTATATTTTGGCTTCTCTCTTTTTGTATTAAGGGTTGTATGCAAAACCCTAAATCCTTAAATTTATATATATATATATTAAACTTTACACGAAAATCTAAGGTGCCACCACCGACAAAATCTTTAATAAATAAAAAATTTAACAAACATGCAGCGAAAATATAAACGTCATACAATATCTGTCATCGCACGCTCATCTTCAACTAGGGTATCCTTTCGGCGATATGGATTTATTTCAAATAACAAAAGTAATAGATAGTTTACATAAAAACAAAAATAAACTAACGGTAGATTGTGATGTGAACTCACCGACGATTGTTGAGATCGAGTGAACCACCATCAAAACAAATAAAACAAATAATTTATTGTCCTTCATCTACTCCATCGGAGGATGAGGAAGAGTTTCTTGCACTTCAGTATCAAAAGCAGTGATTCTGATCATTTGAGAATTCTAAAAAATACTATAAACACCAATCGTCGGTATTATCGGTTGTCAAATCGGTTGTATCTGCCCTTCTTCGGGTTGAACTACGGAATTTTTATTTATTTTTCTTTAAATTTTATTTATGTTAATAAATCCTATTAATGAGAATTCAATGATGTTTGTTATCCTAACAACTATGAGTCGTGGTTGTTAATTAGACTAAGTTTTTTTATGATCGAAAGTTTATAAGCTCAACGCTCTTTTGTGAGATTGGTATAACTCTTTTTGTAACAACATTTAACATTGTTGGGAGTTTTTGCTTTTGAGGCCTTTGAATTTTCTTTTGGCTTCTTTCTTCTTGTATTAAGGGTTGTATGTAAAACCCTAAATCCTTAAATTTATATATATATTAAACTTTACACGAAAATCTAAGGTGCCACCACCGACAAAATCATTAATAAATAAAAAATTTAACAAACATGCAGCGAAAATATTAACGTCATACAATATTTGTCATCGCACACTCATCTTCAATTAGGGTATCGTTTCGGCGGTATCGATTTATTTCAAATAAAAGAAAAAATAGATAGTTCGCATAAAATCAAAAATAAACTAACGGTAGATTGTGATGTGAACTCACCGTCAATTGTTGAGATCGAGTGAACCACCATCAAAACAAATAAAACACATAATTTATTGTCCTTCATCTACTCCATCGGAGGATGAGGAAGAGTTTCTTGCACTTCAGTATCAAAAGCATTGATTCTGATCATTTGAGATTTCTAAAAAATACTATAAACACCAATCGTCGGTATTATCCGTTGTCAAATCGGTTGTATCTGCCCTTCTTCGGGTTGACTACGGAATTTTTATTTATTTTTCTTTAAATTTTATTTATGTTAATAAATCCTATTAATGAGAATTCAATGATGTTTGTTATCCTAACAACTATGAGTCGTGGTTGTTAATTAGACTAAGTTTTTTTTAGGATCGAAAGTTTATAGGCTCAACGCTCTTTTGTGAGATTGGTATAACTCATTTTGTAACAACAATTAACATTGTTGGGAGTTTTTGCTTTTGAGGCCTTTGAATTTTCTTTTGGCTTCTCTCTTTTGTATTAAGGTTGTATGTAAAACCCTAAATCCTTAAATTTATATATATATATATATATATATATATATAATATATATTATATATATATATTAAACTTTACACGAAAATCTAAGGTGCCACCACCGACAAAATCATTAATAAATAAAAAATTTAACAAACATGCAGCGAAAATATTAACGTCATACAATATATGTCATCGCACGCTCATCTTCAATTAGGGTATTGTTTCGGCGGTATCGATTTATTTCTATTAACAAAAATAATAGATAGTTCGCATAAAAACAAAAATAAACTAACGGTAGATTGTGATGTGAACTCACCGACAATTGTTGAGATCGAGTGAACCACCATCAAAACAAATAAAACAGATAATTTATTGTCCTTCATCTACTCCATCGGAGGATGAGGAAGAGTTTCTTGCACTTCAGTATCAAAAGCATTGATTCTGATCATTTGAGAATTCTAAAAAATACTATAAACACCAATCGTCGGTATTATCGGTTGTCAAATCGGTTGTATCTTCCCTTCTTCGGGTTGAACTACGGAATTTTTATTTATTTTTCTTTAAATTTTATTTATGTTTAAAAATCCTATTAATGAGAATTCAATGATGTTTGTTATCCTAACAACTATGGGTCGTGGTTGTTAATTAGACTAAGTTTTTTTTAGGATCGAAAGTTTAAAGGCTCAACGCTCTTTTGTGAGATTGGTATAACTCTTTTTGTAACAACATTTAACATTGTTGGGAGTTTTTGCTTTTGAGGCCTTTGTATTTTCTTTTGGCTTCTTTCTTCTTGTATTAAGGGTTCTATGTAAAACCCTAAATCCTTAAATTTATATATATTAAACTTTAAACGAAAATCTAAGGTGCCACCACCGACAAAATCATTAATAAATAAAAAATTTAACAAACATGCAGCGAAAATATTAACGTCATACAATATCTGTCATCGCACGCTCATCTTCAATTAGGGTATCGTTTCGGCAGTATCGATTTATCTCAAAT
Source organism: Lathyrus oleraceus (assembly GCF_024323335.1). Classification (NCBI taxonomy): domain Eukaryota; kingdom Viridiplantae; phylum Streptophyta; class Magnoliopsida; order Fabales; family Fabaceae; genus Lathyrus; species Lathyrus oleraceus. The sequence continues at coordinate 101,883 of NW_026112505.1, forward strand.
AACAAAAATAAACTAACGGTAGATTGTGATGTGAACTCACCGATGATTGTTGAGATCGAATGAACCACCATTAAAACAAATGAAACAAACAATTTATTGTCCTTCATCTACTCCATCGGAGGATGAGGAAGAATTTCTTGCACTTCAGTATCAAAAGCATTGATTCTGATCAATTGAAAATTCTAAAAAATACTATAAACACCAATCGTCGTTATTATCGGTTGTCAAATCGGTTGTATCTGCCCTTCTTCGGGTTGAACTACGGAATTTTTATTTATTTTTCTTTAAATTTTATTTATGTTAATAAATCCTATTAATGAGAATTCAATGATGTTTGTTATCCTAACAACTATGGGTCGTGGTTGTTAATTAGACTAAAAAAAATTTAGTATCGAAAGTTTATAGGCTCAACGCTCTTTTGTGAGATTGGTATAACTCTTTTTGTAACAACATTTAACATTGTTGGGAGTTTTTGCTTTTGAGGCCTTTGAATTTTCTTTTGGCTTCTTTCTTTTTGTATTAAGGGTTCTATGTAAAACCCTAAATACTTAAATTTATATATATTAAACTTTACACAAAAATCTAAGGTGTCACCACCGGCAAAATCGTAAATAAATAAAAAATTTAACAAACATGCAGCAAAAATATTAACGGCATACAATATCTGTCATCGCACGCTCATCTTCAATTAGGGTATCGTTTCCGTGGTATCGATTTGTTTCAAATAACAAAAATAAACTAACGGTAGATTGTGATGTGAACTCACCGATGATTGATGAGATCAAATGAACCATCATTAAAACAAATGAAACAAACAATTTATTGTCCTTCATCTACTCCATCGGAGGGTGAGGAAGAGTTTCTTGCACTTCAGTATCAAAAGCAGTGATTCTGATCATTTGAGAATTCTAAAAAATACTATAAACACCAATCGTCGTTATTATCGGTTGTCAAATCGGTTGTATCTGCCCTTCTTCGTGTTGAACTACGGAATTTTTATTTATTTTTCTTTAAATTTTATTTATGTTAATAAATCCTATTAATGAGAATTCAATGATGTTTGTTATCCTAACAACTATGGGTCGTGGTTGTTAATTAGACTAAAATTTTTTTAGGATCAAAAGTTTATAGGCTCAACGCTCTTTTGTGAGATTGGTATAACTCTTTTTGTAACAACATTTAACATTGTTAGGAGTTTTTGCTTTTGAGGCCTTTGAATTTTCTTTTGGCTTCTTTCTTCTTGTATTAAAGGTTCTATGTAAAACCCTAAATCCTTAAATTTATATATATTAAACATTACACAAAAATCTAAGGTGCCACCACCGACAAAATCATTCATAAATAAAAAATTTAACAAACATGCAGCGAAAATATTAACGTCATACAATAACTATCATCGCACGCTCATCTTCAATTAGGGTATCGTTTCGGCGGTATCGATTTATTTCAAATAACAAAAATAATAGATAGTTTGCATAAAAACAAAAATAAACTAACGGTAGATTGTGATGTGAACTCACCGATGATTGTTGAGATCGAGTGAACCACCATCAAAACAAATAATACAAACAATGTATTGTCTTTCATCTACTCCATCGGAGGATGAGGAAGAGTTTCTTGCACTTCAGTATCAAAAGCATTGATTCTGGTCATTTGAGAATTCTAAAAAATACTATAAACACCAATCGTCGGTATTATCGGGTTTTCAAATCGGTTGTATCTTCCCTTCTTCGGGTTGAACTACGGAATTTTTATTTATTTTTCTTTAAATTTTATTTATGTTAAAAAATCCTATTAATGAGAAATCAATGATGTTTGTTATCCTAACAACTATGGGTCGTGGTTGTTAATTAGACTAAAATTTTTTTAGGATCAAAAGTTTATAGGCTCAACAATCTTTTGTGAGATTGGTATAACTCTTTTTGTAACAACATTTAACATTGTTGAGAGTTTTTGCTTTTGAGGCCTTTGAATTTTCTTTTGGCGTCTTTCTTCTTGTATTAAGGGTTCTATGTAAAACCCTAAATCCTTAAATTTATATATATTAAACTTTACGCGAAAATCTAAGGTGCCACCACCGACAAAATCATTAATAAATAAAAAATTTAACAAACATGCAGCGACAATATTAACGTCATACAATATTTGTCATCGCACGCTCATCTTCAATTAGGGTATCGTTTCGGCGGTATCGATTTATTTCAAATAACAAAAATAAACTAACGGTAGATTGTGATGTGAACTCACCGATGATTGTTGAGATCAAATGAACCACCATTAAAAAAATGAAACAAACAATTTATTGTCCTTCATCTACTCCATCGGAGGGTGAGGAAGAGTTTCTTGCACTTCGGTATCAAAAGCATTGATTCTGATCATTTGAGAATTCTAAAAAATACTATAAACACCAATCGTCGTTATTATCGGTTGTCAAATCGGTTGTATCTGCCCTTCTTCGGGTTGAACTACAGAATTTTTATTTATTTTTCTTTAAATTTTATTTATGTTAATAAATCCTATTAATGAGAATTCAATGATGTTTGTTATCCTAACGACTATGAGTCGTGGTTGTTAATTAGACTATGTTTTTTTTAGGATCGAAAGTTTATAGGCTCAACGCTCTTTTGGGAGATTGGTATAACTCCTTTTGTAACAACATTTAACATTGTTAGGAGTTTTTGCTTTTGAGGCCTTTGAATTTTCTTTTGGCTTCTTTCTTCTTGTATTAAGGGTTCTATGTAAAACCCTAAATCCTTAAATTTATATATATTAAACATTACACGAAAATATAAGGTGCCACCACCGACAAAATCATTATTAAATAAAAAATTTAACAAACATGCAGCGAAAATATTAACGTCATACAATATCTGTCATCGCACGCTCATATTCAATTAGGGTATCGTTTCGGCGGTATCGATTTATTTCAAATAACAAAAATAATAGATAGTTTGCATAAAAACAAAAATAAACTAACGGTAGATTGTGATGTGAACTCACCGATGATTGTTGAGATCAAGTGAACCACCATCAAAACAAATAATACAAACAATTTATTATCCTTCATCTACTCCATCGGAGGATGATGAAAAGTTTCTTCACTTCAGTATCAAAAGCATTGATTCTGATCATTTGAGAATTCTAAAAAATACTATAAACACCAATCATCGGTATTATCGGTTGTCAAATCGGTTGTATCTTCCCTTCTTCGGGTTGAACTACAAAATTTTTATTTATTTTTCTTTAAATTTTATTTATGTTAATAAATCCTATTAATGAGAATTCAATGATGTTTGTTATCCTAACAACTATGGGTCGTGGTTGTTAATTAGACTAAATTTTTTTTAGGATCGAAAGTTTATAGGGTCAACGCTCTTTTGTGAGATTGGTATAACTCTTTTTGTAACAACATTTAACATTGTTGGGAGTTTTTGCTTTTGAGGCCTTTGAATTTTCTTTTGGCTTCTTTTATCTTGTATTAAGGGTTGTATGTAAAACCCTAAATCCTTAAATTTATATATATTAAACTTTACACGAAAATCTAAGATGCCACCACCGGCAAAATCTTTAATAAATAAAAAATTTAACAAACACGCAGCGAAAATATTAACGTCATACAATATCTCTCATCGCACACTCATCTTTAATTAGGGTATCGTTTCGGCGGTATCGATTTATTTCAAATAACAAAAATAATAGATAGTTTGCATAAAAAGAAAAATAAACTAACGGTAGATTGTGATGTGAACTCACCGATGATTGTTGAGATCGAGTGAACCACCATCAAAACAAATAAAACAAACAATTTATTGTCCTTCATCTACTCCATCGGAGGATGAGGAAGAGTTCCTTGCACTTCAGTATAAGAAGCATTAATTCTGATCATTTGAGAATTCTAAAAAATACTATAAACACCAATCATCGGTATTATCGGTTGTCAAATCGGTTGTATCTGCCCTTCTTCGGGTTGAACTAAGGAATTTTTATTTATTTTTCTTTAAATTTTATTTATGTTAATAAATCCTATTAATGAGAATTCAATGATGTTTGTTATCCTAACTACTATGAGTCGTGGTTGTTAATTAGACTATGTTTTTTTTAGGATTGAAAGTTTATAGGCTCAACGCTCTTTTGTGAGATTGGTATAACTCTTTTTGTAACAACATTTAACATTGTCGGAAACTTTTTCTTTTGAGGCCTTTGAATTTCTTTTGGCTTCTTTCTTCTTTAATTAAGGGTTGTATGTAAAATCCTAAATCCTTAAATTTATATATATTAAACATTACACGAAAATCTAAGGTGCCACCACCGACAAAATCTTTAATGAATAAAAAATTTAACAAACACGCAGTGAAGATATTAACGTCATACAATATCTGTCATCGCACGCTCATCTTCAATTAGGGTATCATTTCGCAGGTATCGATTTATTTCAAATAACAAAAATAATAAATAGTTTGCAAAAAAACAAAAATAAACTAACGGTAGATTGTGATGTGAACTCGCCGATGATTGTTGAGATCGAGTGAACCACCATAAAAACAAATAAAACAAACAATTTATTGTCCTTCATCTACTCCATCGGAGGATGAGAAAGAGTTTCTTGCACTTCAGTATCAAAAGCACTGATTCTAATCATTTGAGGATTCTAAAAAATACCATAAACACCAATCGCCGATATTATTAGGTTTCAAATCGGTTGCATTTGTTGTTCTTCGGGTCGAACTACTGAATATTTATTTAATTTTCTTTAAATTTTAGTTATGATAATAAATCCTATTAATGATAATTCAATGATGTTTGTTATCCTAACAACTATGAGTCGTGGTTGTTAATTAGACTAAGTTTTTTTTATGATCGAAAGTTTATAAGCTCAACGCTCTTTTGTGAGATTGGTATAACTCTTTTTGTAACAACATTTAACATTGTTGGGAGTTTTTGCTTTTGAGGCCTTTTAATTTTCTTTTGGCGTCTTTCTTCTTGTATTAAGGGTTCTATGTAAAACCCTGAATCCTTAAATTTATATATATTAAACTTTACACGAAAATATAAGGTGCCACCACCGACAAAATCATTAATAAATAAAAAATTTAACAAACATGCAGCCAAAATATTAACGTCATACAATATATGTCATCGCACGCTCATCTTCAATTAGGGTATCGTTTCGGCGGTATCGATTTATTTCAAATAACAAAAATAATAGATAGTTTGCATAAAAACAAAAATAAACTAACGGTAGATTGTGATGTGAACTCACCGATGATTGTTTAGATCGAATGAACCACCATCAAATTAATAAAACAAACAATTTATTGTCCTTCATCTACTCCATCGGAGGATGAGGAAGAGTTTCTTGCACTTCAGTATCAAAAGCATTGATTCTTATCATTTGAGAATTCTAAAAAATACTATAAACACCAATCGTCGGTATTATCGGTTGTCAAATCGGTTGTATTTGCCCTTCTTCGGGTTGAACTATGAAATTTTTATTTATTTTTCTTTAAATTTTATTTAAGTTAATAAATCCTATTAATGAGAATTCAATGATGTTTGTTATCCTAACAACTATGAGTCGTGCTTGTTAATTAGACTCTTTTTTTTATGATCGGAAGTTTATAGGCTCAACGCTCTTTTGTGAGATTGGTATAACTTTTTTTGTAAAAACATTTAACATTGTTGGGAGTTTTTTCTTTTGAGGCCTTTGAATTTTCTTTTGGCTTATTTCTTCTGGTATTAAGGATTGTATGTAAAACCCTAAATCCCTAAATTTATATATATTAAACTTTACACGAAAATCTAAGGTGCCACCACCGACAAAATCTTTAACAAATAAAAAATTTAACAAACACGCAGCGAAAATATTAACGTCATACAATATCTGCCATCGCACGCTCATCTTCATTTAGGGTATCGTTTTGGCGGTATCGATTTATTTCAAATAAAAAAAAATAATAGATAGTTTGCATAAAAACAAAAATAAACTAACGGTAGATTGTGATGTGAACTCACCGATGATTGTTGAGATCGAATGAACCACCATCAAAATAAATAAAACCAACAATTTACTGTCCTTCATCTACTCCCTCGGAGGATGAGGAAGAGTTTTTTGCACTTAAGTATCAAAATCATTGATTCTGATCATTTTAGAATTCTAAAAAATACTATAAACACCAATCATCGGTATTATCGGTTGTCAAATCGGTTGTATCTGCCCTTCTTCGGGTTGAACTAAGGAATTTTTATTTATTTTTCTTTAAATTTTATTTATGTTAATAAATCCTATAAATGGAATTCAATGATGTTTGTTATCCTAACAACTATGAGTCGTGGTTGTTAATTAGACTAAGTTTTTTTTAGGATCGAAAGTTTATAGGCTCAACGCTCTTTTGTGAGATTGGTATAACTCTTTTTGTAACAACATTTAACATTGTTGGAGTTTTTCTTTTGAGGCCTTTGAATTTTCTTTTGGCTTCTTTCTTCTTTATTAAGGGTTGTATGTAAAACCCTAAATCCTTAAATTTATATATATTAAACTTTACACGAAAATCTAAGGTGCCACCACCGACAAAAATTTAATAAATAAAAATTTAACAAACACGCAGCGAAAATATAACGTCATACAATATCTGTCATCGCACGCTCATCTTCAATTAGGGTATCGTTCGGCGGTATCGATTTATTTCAAATAACAAAAATAATAGATAGTTTGCATAAAAACAAAAATAAACTAACGGTAGATTGTGATGTGAACTCACCGATGATTGTTGAGATCGAGTGAACCACCATCAAAACAAATAAAACAAACAATTTATTGTCCTTCATCTACTCCATCGGAGGATGAGGAAGAGTTTCTTGCACTTCAGTATCAAAAGCATTGATTCTGATCATTTGAGATTCTAAAAAATACTATAAACACCAATCGCCGATATTATCGGTTTCAAATCAATCGTTGCATTTGCCTTCTTCGGGTTGAACTACTGAATATTTATTTAATTTTCTTTAAATTTTATTTATGATAATAAATCCTATTAATGAAATTCAATGATGTTTGTTATCCTAACAACTATGAGTCGTGGTTGTTAATTAGACTAAGTTTTTTTTAGGATCGAAAGTTTATAGGCTCAACGCTCTTTTGTGAGATTGGTATAACTCTTTTTGTAACAACATTTAACATTGTTGGGAGTTTTTGCTTTTGAGGCCTTTGATTTTCTTTTGGCTTCTTTCTTCTTCTTGTATTAAGGGTTCTATGTAAAACCCTAAATCCTTAAATTTATATATATTAAACTTACACACGAAAATCTAAGGTGCCACCACCGACAAATCATTAATAAATAAAAAATTTAACAAACATGCAGCAAAATATTAACGTCATACAATATCTGTCATCGCACGCTCATCTTCAATTAGGGTATCGTTTCGGCGGTATCGATTTATTTCAAATAACAAAAATAATAGATAGTTTGCATAAAAACAAAAATAAACTAACGGTAGATTGTGATGTGAACTCACCGATGATTGTTTAGATCGAATGAACCACCATCAAAATAAATAAAACAAACAATTTATTGTCCTTCATCTACTCCATCGGAGGATGAGGAAGAGTTTCTTGCACTTCAGTATCAAAAGCATTGATTCTGATCATTTGAGAATTCTAAAAAATACTATAAACACCAATCGTCGGTATTATCGGTTGTCAAATCGGTTGTATCTGCCCTTCTTCGGGTTGAACTACGGAATTTTTATTTATTTTTCTTTAATTTTATTTATGTTAATAAATCCTATTAATGAGAATTCAATGATGTTTGTTATCCTAACAACTATGAGTCGTGCTTGTTAATTAGACTCTTTTTTTTTAGGATCGGAAGTTTATAGGCTCAACGCTCTTTTGTGAGATTGGTATAACTTTTTTTGTAAAAACATTTAACATTGTTGGGAGTTTTTTCTTTTGAGGCCTTTGAATTTTCTTTTGGCTTCTTTCTTCTGGTATTAAGGGTTGTATGTAAAACCCTAAATCCTTAAATTATATATATTAAACTTTACACGAAAATCTAAGGTGCCACCACCGACAAAATCTTTAACAAATAAAAAATTTAACAAACACGCAGCGAAAATATTAACGTCATACAATATCTGCCATCGCACGCTCATCTTCAATTAGGGTATCGTTTTGGCGGTATCGATTTATTTCAAATAACAAAAATAATAGATAGTTTGCATAAAAACAAAAATAACTAACGGTAGATTGTGATGTGAACTCACCGATGATTGTTGAGATCGAATGAACCACCATCAAAATAAATAAAACAAACAATTTATGTCCTTCATCTACTCCATCGGAGGATGAGGAAGAGTTTCTTGCACTTAGTATCAAAAGCATTGATTCTGATCATTTAGAATTCTAAAAAATACTATAAACACCAATCGTCGGTATTATCGGTTGTCAAATCGGTTGTATCTGCCCTTCTTCGGTTGAACTAAGGAATTTTTATTTATTTTTCTTTAAATTTTATTTATGTTAATAAATCCTATTAATGAGAATTCAATGATGTTTGTTATCCTAACAACTATGAGTCGTGGTTGTTAATTAGACTATGTTTTTTTTAGGATCGAAAGTTTATAGGCTCAACGCTCTTTGTGAGATTGGTATAACTCTTTTTGTAACAACATTTAAATTGTTGGAAGTTTTTCTTTTGAGGCCTTTGAATTTTCTTTTGGCTTCTTTCTTCTTTATTAAGGTTGTATGTAAAACCTAAATCCTTAAATTATATATATTAAACTTTACACGAAAATCTAAGGTGCCACCACCGACAAAAATTTAATAAATAAAAAATTTAACAAACACGCAGCGAAAATATCAACGTCATACAATATCTGTCATCGCACGCTCATCTTCAATTAGGGTATCGTTTCGGCGGTATCGATTTATTTCAAATAACAAAAATAATAGATAGTTTGCATAAAAAAAAATAAACTAACGGTAGATTGTGATGTGAACTCACCGATGATTGTTGAGATCGAGTGAACCACCATCAAAACAAATAAACAAAAAATTTATTGTCCTTCATCTACTCCATCGGAGGATGAGGAAGAGTTTCTTGCACTTCAGTATCAAAAGCATGATTCTGATCATTTGAGAATTCTAAAAAATACTATAAACACCAATCGTCGGTATTATTAGTTGTCAAATCGGTTGTATTTGCCCTTCTTCGGGTTGAACTACGAATATTTTTTTATTTTTCTTTAATTTTATTGTTTAATAAATCCTATTAATGAGAATTCAATGATGTTTGTTATCCTAACAACTGGAGTCGTGGTTGTTAATTAGACTAAGTTTTTTTTAGGATCGAAAGTTTATAGGCTCAACGCTCTTTTGTGAGATTGGTATAACTCTTTTGTAACAACATTTAACATTGTTGGGAGTTTTTGCTTTTGAGGCCTTTGAATTTTCTTTTGGCTTCTTTCTTCTTGTATTAAGGGTTGTATGTAAAACCCTAAATCCTTAAATTTATATATATTAAACTTTACACGAAATATAAGGTGCCACCACCGACAAAATCATTATAAATAAAAAATTTAACAAACATGCAGCAAAATATTAACGTCATACAATATCTGTCATCGCACGCTCATCTTCAATTAGGGTATCGTTTCGGCGGTATCGATTTATTTCAAATAACAAAATAATAGATAGTTTGCATAAAAACAAAAATAAACTAACGGTAGATTGTGATGTGAACTCACCGATGATTGTTTAGATCGAATGAACCACCATCAAAAAATAAAACAAACAATTTATTGTCCTTCATCTACTCCATCGGAGGATGAGGAAGAGTTTCTTGCACTTCAGTATCAAAAGCATTGATTCTGATCATTTGAGAATTCTAAAAAATACTATAAACACCAATCGTCGGTATTATCGGTTGTCAAATCGGTTGTATCTGCCCTTCTTCGGTTGAACTACGAATTTTTATTTATTTTTCTTTAAATTTTATTTATGTTAATAAATCCTATTAATGAGAATTCAATGATGTTTGTTATCCTAACAACTATGAGTCGTGGTTGTTAATTAGACTTTTTTTTTAGGATCGAAAGTTTATAGGCTCAACGCTCTTTTGTGAGATTGGTATAACTCTTTTTGTAACAACATTTAACATTGTTGGGAGTTTTTGCTTTTGAGGCCTTTGAATTTTCTTTTGGCTTCTTTCTTCTTGTATTAAGGGTTGTATGTAAAACCCTAAATCCTTAAATTATATATATTAAACTTTACACGAAAATCTAAGGTGCCACCACCGACAAAATCTTTAATAAATAAAAAATTTAACAAACACGCAGCGAAAATATTAACGTCATACAATATCTGTCATCGCACGCTCATCTTCAATTAGGGTATCCTTTCGGCGGTATCGATTTATTTCAAATAACAAAAATAATAGATAGTTTGCATAAAACAAAAATAAACTAACGGTAGATTGTGATGTGAACTCACCGACGATTGTTGAGATCGAATGAACCACCATCAAAATAAATAAAACAAACAATTTATTGTCCTTCATCTACTCCATCGGAGGATGAGGAAGAGTTTCTTGCACTTCAGTATCAAAAGCATTGATTCTGATCATTTGAGAATTCTAAAAAATACTATAAACACCAATCGTCGGTATTATCGGTTGTCAAATCGGTTGTATCTGCCCTTCTTCGGGTTGAACTACGAATTTTTATTTAATTTTCTTTAATTTTATTTATGTTAATAAATCCTATTAATGAGAATTCAATGATGTTTGTTATCCTAACAACTATGAGTCGTGGTTGTTAATTAGACTAGTTTTTTTTAGGATCGAAAGTTTATAGGCTCAACGCTCTTTTGTGATTTGGTATAACTCTTTTTGTAACAACATTTAACATTGTTGGGAGTTTTTTGCTTTTGAGGCCTTTGAATTTTCTTTTGGCTTCTTTCTTCTTGTATTAAGGGTTGTATGTAAAACCCTAAATCCTTAAATTTATATATATTAAACTTTACAACGAAAATCTAAGGTGCCACCACCGACAAAATCTTTAATAAATAAAAAATTTAACAAACACGCAGCGAAAATATTAACGTCACAATATCTGCCATCGCACGCTCATCTTCAATTAGGGTATCGTTTTGGCGGTATCGATTTATTTCAAATAACAAAAATAATAGATAGTTTGCATAAAAACAAAATAAACTAACGGTAGATTGTGATGTGAACTCACCGATGATTGTTGAGATCGAATGAACCACCATCAAAATAAAGAAAACAAACAATTTATTGTCCTTCATCTACTCCATCGGAGGATGAGGAAGAGTTCTTGCACTTCAGTATCAAAAGCATTGATTCTGATCATTTGAGAATTCTAAAAAATACTATAAACACCAATCGTCGGTATTATCGGTTGTCAAATCGGTTGTATCTGCCCTTCTTCGGTTGAACTACGGAATTTTTATTTATTTTTCTTAAATTTTATTTATGTTAATAAATCCTATTAATGAGAATTCAATGATGTTTGTTATCCTAACAACTATGAGTCGTGGTTGTTAATTAGACTAATTTTTTTTAGGATCGAAAGTTTATAGGCTCAACGCTCTTTTGTGAGATTGGTATAACTCTTTTTGTAACAACATTTAACATTGTTGAGTTTTTCTTTGAGGCCTTTGAATTTTCTTTTGGCTTCTTTCTTCTTTTAATAAAGGTTGTATGTAAAATCCTAAATCCTTAAATTTATATATATTAAACTTACACGAAAATCTAAGGTGC
>NW_026112506.1:0-113529 GCF_024323335.1 Lathyrus oleraceus
AAATTTGTACTTTTTATTTTTTATTTATGCACCATTTTTGCTCTATTTTTTTCGAAAGTTTATGTTCAGAAACTAAATCTACATTAATTATGTTTTTTACCATAAGTGTAACATAGAAAAGAATTATAATTGCACCTTATAATTTCTAATGGCTTTAACTAGAAGAAATCGATATATAAATATAATATCTAAATTAATATGTACCATGTATTCATTTCTACATTAAAAATATAAAATTTACAAAATTATATGCTCTGCATTGATGGTTAGTTTTAAGTTCTTAATTCTTAAAGTTATGTGTAATTTTCTTTTTGATTCAACCGCAGTCCTATGTTAACTTAATACCTTGATTATAACAATAAATACCTATAACCATGTTTCTAAGTTGTTTCCTTGTAAATGTGCTCAACAAAAAAACCGTTTTTGTTTTCTTTTTCCATACACACTCAAGTATCTAAATCAAAGCCTATGTTTCCATTGACTCTATGTAACTCCGAAGATATTAACAGTGCATAACCTTGCTTAACTAAATAATTTATGAATCCAATCATTGCTTGTATCCACTACCTTTGTTTCTTCATCATGCACCGATCATTCCTATAGAATCCATCAAACATCACAAATCCTGGACACACATCCCTTGACATCTAATTCTAATCCATTTTAAAGGTGTACTCAATTCATATTTTTTAAAATTTTATTAATTTAAATTCTAGAATTATATAATTTAATTGTTTTTAAAATTGTTTTAGAAATGGATGATTTTTTTAATACTGTTTATTAATTGGAATATTTTTTTGAATAATGATTATTAAGATATAATATTTTTTCTTTTGAGAGATTTCAAACAAAAAAATTAATTAGGAGAATTTCGTGAAGATGACACATTAGTAACAGCTAGGATTTTTTTTAGGGTTACCATCATGACACCTTAAATTATATTAAGTAGATAATATTTAATATATGTATTTACCTTTGACTTAAAAGTTATAACAATAAACTATATACGAGATAAATCAAAAACTACAATTCCTTAATTTTTCAATTAACACAAAAAGTCTTCCTTGAATGTTTCAAAATACCCTACAAATATTCCTTAAATATTTCACAACATATAACAAACTTTATTTTCTTATATAAATATAGTTGTTGTGCTTACACCCAACACATTCTTTTCTAAGTTATCATATTTTTATAAATCCAAAACCTTTTGCAATCCATATATAAAAATAAATAAATGTAGGAGATTTTCAAAGGTTTGGATTATAAAGTATTTGACCTAGATGATTATAATGTATTGTTGAGGATACAATGAGTCACGGTTTGTAAGTTATTTTTGCAAAATTTGTACTTTTTTATTGTTTATTTATGCACCATTTTTGCTCTATTTTTTCGAAAGTGTATGTTCAGAAACTAAATCTACATTAATTATGGTTTTACCATAAGTTAAAATAGAAAGATAATTATAATTGCACAGTTATTAATTATAATGCTTACTAGAAGAAATCGATATATAAATATTAATATCAAATTATATGTACCATGTATTCATTTCTACATTAAAATATAAAATTTACAAAATGTATATGCATGATGCATTGGGTTATTTTTAAGTTCTTAATTCTTAAAGTTATGTGTTAATTTTCTTTTTGATTCAACCGCAGTCCTATGTTAAACTTAATACCTTGATTATAACAATAAATACCTTATAACCATGTTTCTAAGTTGTTTCCTTGTAAATGTGCTCAACAAAAAACACCGTTTTTGTTTTCTTTTTTTCCATACACACTCAGTATCTAAAATCAAAGCCTATGTTTCCATTGACTCTATGTAACTCCGAAGATATTAACATGCAATAACCTTGCTTAACTAAATAAGTTTATGAATCCAATCATTGCTTGTATCCACTAACCTTTGTTTCTTCTTCATCATGCACCGATCATTCCTATAGAATCCATCAAACTCACAAAATCCTTGGACACAATCCCTTGACATCTAATTCTAATCCATTTTAAAGGTGTACTCAATTCATATTTTTTAAAATTTTATTAATTTTAAATTCTAGAATTATATAATTTAATTGTTTTTAAAATTGTTTTAGAAATGTGATTTTTTAATACTGTTTATTAATTGGAATATTTTTTGAATAATGATTATTAAGATAATAATAATTTTTTCTTTTGAGAGATTTCAAACAAAAAAAATAATTAGGAGAATTTCGTGAAGATGACACATTAGTATGAAGCTAGGATTTTGTTTAGGTTACCATCATGACAACCTTAAATTATATTAAGTAGATAATATTTATATATGTATTTACCTTTGACTTAAAAGTTATAACAATAAACTATATACGAGATAAATCAAAAACTACAATTCCTTAAATTTTTCAATTACACAAAAAGTCTTCCTTGAATGTTTTCAAAATACCCTACAAATATTCCTTAAATATTTCACAACATATAACAAACTTTATTTTCTTATATAAATATAGTTGTTGTGCTTACACCCAACACATTCTTTTTCTAAGTTATCATATTTTATAAATCCAAACCTTTTGCAATCCTATATAAAAATAAATAAATGTAGTGAGATTTCAAAAGGTTTGGATTTATAAAGTATTTGACCTAGATGATTATAAATGTATTGTTGAGGATACAATGAGTCACGGTTTGTAAGTTATTTTTTGCAAATTTGTACTTTTTTATTGTTTATTTATGCACCATTTTTGCTCTATTTTTTCGAAAGTGTATGTTCAGAAACTAAATCTACATTAATTATGGTTTTTACCATAAGTTAAAATAGAAAGATAATTATAATTGCACAGTTATTAATTATAATGGCTTAACTAGAAGAAATCGATATATAATATTAATATCTAATTAATATGTACCATGTATTCATTTCTACATTAAAAATATAAAAATTTACAAAATGTTATGCATGATGCATTGATGGTTATTTTTAAGTTCTTAATTCTTAAAGTTATGTGTTAATTTTCTTTTTGATTCAACCGCAGTCCTATGTTAAACTTAATACCTTGATTATAACAATATACCTATAACCATGTTTCTAAGTTGTTTCCTTGTAAATGTGCTCAACAAAAAAAACCGTTTTGTTTTCTTTTTCCATACACACTCAAGTATCTAAAATCAAAGCCTATGTTTCCATTGACTCTATGTAACTCCGAAGATATTAACAGTGCAATAACCTTGCTTAACTAAATAAGTTTATGAATCCAATCATTGCTTGTATCCACTAACCTTTGTTTTTTTCTTCATCATGCACCGATCATTCCTATAGAATCCCATCAAACATCACAAAATCCTTGGACACACATCCCTGACATCTAATTCTAATCCATTTAAAGGTACTCAATTCATATTTTTTAAAATTTTATTAATTTTAAATTCTAGAATTATATAATTTAATTGTTTTTAAAATTGTTTTAGAAATGGATGATTTTTTAATACTGTTTATTAATTGGAATATTTTTGAATAATGATTAATATAATAATAATTTTTTCTTTTGAGAGATTTCAAACAAAAAAATTAATTAGGAAATTTCGTGAAGATGACACATTAGTATGAAGCTAGGATTTTGTTTAGGGTACCATCATGACAACCTTAATTTATATTAAGATAATATTTAATATATGTATTTACCTTTAACTTAAAGTTATAACAATAAACTATATACGAGATAAATCAAAACTACAATTCCTTAAATTTTCAATTAACCACAAAAGTCTTCCTTGAATGTTTCAAAATACCCTACAAATATTCCTTAATATTTCACAACATATAACAACTTTATTTTCTTATATAAATATAGTTGTTGTGCTTACACCCAACACATTCTTTTTCTAAGTTATCATATTTTATAAATCCAAACCTTTTGCAATCCATATATAATAAATAATGTAGTGAGATTTCAAAAGGTTTGGATTTATAAAGTATTTGACCTAGATGTTATAAATGTATTGTTGAGGATACAAATGAGTCACGGTTTTTTAAGTTATTTTTTGCAAAATTTGTACTTTTTTATTGTTTATTTATGCACCATTTTTGCTCTATTTTTTCGAAAGTGTATTTTCAGAAACTAAATCTACATTAATTATGGTTTTTACCATAAGTTAATAAAAGATAATTAAAAAAAAATAATTGCACAGTTATAATTATAATGGCTTAACTAGAAGAAATCGATATATAAATATTAATATCTAAATTATATGTACCATGTATTCATTTCTACATTAAAATATAAAATTTACAAATGTATATGCATGATGCATTGATGGTTTTTTTAAGTTCTTAATTCTTAAAGTTATGTGTTAAATTTTCTTTTTGATTCAACCGCAGTCCTATGTTAACTTATACCTTGATTATAACAATAATACCTTATAACCATGTTTCTAAGTTGTTTTCCTTGTAATGTGCTCACAAAAAAACCGTTTTTGTTTCTTTTTCCATACACACTCAAGTATCTAAATCAAAGCCTATGTTTCCATTGACTCTATGTAACTCCGAAGATATTAACAGTGCAATAACCTTGCTTAACTAAATAAGTTTATGAATCCAATCATTGCTTGTATCCACTAACCTTTGTTTCTTCATCATGCACCGATCATTCCTATAGAATCCATCAACATCACAAAATCCTTGGACACACATCCCTTGACATCTAATTCTAATCCATTTTAAAGGTGTACTCAATTCATATTTTAAAATTTTATTAATTTAAATTCTAGAATTATATAATTTAATTGTTTTTAAAATTGTTTTAGAAATGGATGATTTTTTTAATACTGTTTATTAATTGGAATATTTTTTGAATAATGATTATTAAGATAATAATAATTTTTTTCTTTTGAGAGATTTCAAACAAAAAAATTATTAGGAGAATTTCGTGAAGATGACACATTAGTATGAAGCTAGGATTTTGTTTAGGGTTACCATCATGACAACCTTAATTTATATTAGTAGATAATATTTAATATATGTATTTACCTTTGACTTAAAAGTTATAACAATAAACTATATACGAGATAATCAAAAACTACAATTCCTTAAATTTTTCAATTAACACAAAAAAGTCTTCCTTGAATGTTTCAAAATACCCTACAAATATTCCTTAAATATTTCACAACTATAACAAACTTTATTTTCTTATATAATATAGTTGTTGTGCTTACACCCAACACATTCTTTTTTCTAAGTTATCATATTTTATAAATCCAAAACCTTTTGCAATCCATATATAAAATAAATAAATGTAGTGAGATTTCAAAAGTTTGGATTTATAAAGTATTTGACCTAGATGATTATAATGTATTGTTGAGGATACAAATGAGTCACGGTTTGTAAGTTATTTTTTGCAAAATTTGTACTTTTTTATTGTTTATTTATGCACCATTTTTGCTCTATTTTTTTCGAAAGTGTATGTTCAGAAACTAAATCTACATTAATTATGGTTTTTACCATAAGTTAAAATAAAAAGATAATTATAATTGCACAGTTATTAATTATAATGGCTTAACTAGAAGAAATCGATATATAATATAATATCTAAATTAATATGTACCATGTATTCATTTCTACATTAAAATATAAAATTTACAAATGTATATGCATGATGCATTGATGGTTATTTTTAAGTTCTTAATTCTTAAGTTATGTGTTAATTTCTTTTTGATTCAACCGCAGTCCTATGTTAAACTTAATACCTTGATTATAACAATAAATACCTTATAACCATGTTTCTAAGTTGTTTCCTTGTAATGTGCTCAACAAAAAAAACCGTTTTTGTTTTCTTTTTCCATACACCCTCAAGTATCTAAATCAAAGCCTATGTTTTCCATTGACTCTATGTAACTCCGAAGATATTAACAGTGCAATAACCTTGCTTAACTAAATAAGTTTATGAATCCATCATTGCTTGTATCCACTAACCTTTGTTTCTTCTTCATCATGCACCGATCATTCCTATAGAATCCCATCAAACATCACAAATCCTTGGACACACATCCCTTGACATCTAATTCTAATCCATTTTAAAGGTGTACTCAATTCATATTTTTTAAATTTTATTAATTTAAATTCTAGAATTATATAAATTTAATTGTTTTTAAAATTGTTTTAGAAATGGATGATTTTTTTAATACTGTTTATTAATTGGAATTTTTTGAATAATGATTATTAAGATAATAATAATTTTTTTCTTTTGAGAGATTTCAAAAAAAAAATTAATTAGGAGAATTCGTGAAGATGACACATTAGTATGAAGCTAGGATTTTGTTTAGGGTTACCATCATGACAACCTTAAATTTATATTAAGTAGATAATATTTAATATATGTATTTACCTTTAACTTAAAGTTATAACATAAACTATATACGAGAAAATCAAAAACTACAATTCCTTAAATTTTTCAATAACACAAAAAGTCTTCCTTGAATGTTTCAAAATACCCTACAAATATTCCTTAAATATTTCACAACATATAACAAACTTTATTTTCTTATATAAATATAGTTGTTGTGCTTACACCCAACACATTCTTTTTCTAAGTTATCATATTTTATAATCCAAAACCTTTTGCAATCCATATATAAAAATAAATAAATGTAGTGAGATTTCAAAAGGTTTGGATTTATAAAGTATTTGACCTAGATGATTATAAATGTATTGTTGAGGATACAATGAGTCACGGTTTGTAAGTTATTTTTTGCAAAATTTGTACTTTTTTATTGTTTATTTATGCACCATTTTTGCTCTATTTTTTCGAAAGTGTATGTTCAGAAACTAATCTACATTATTATGGTTTTTTACCATAAGTTAAAATAGAAAAGATAATTATAATTGCACAGTTATTAATTATAATGGCTTAACTAGAAGAAATCGATATATAATATTAATATCTAAATTAATATGTACCATGTATTCATTTCTACATTAAAATATAAATTTACAAAATGTATATGCATGATGCATTGATGGTTATTTTAAGTTCTTAATTCTTAAGTTATGTGTTAAATTTTCTTTTTGATTCAACCGCAGTCCTATGTTAAACTTAATACCTTGATTATAACAATAATACCTTATAACCATGTTTCTAAGTTGTTTCCTTGTAAATGTGCTCAACAAAAAAACCGTTTTTGTTTTCTTTTTCCATACACACTCAAGTATCTAAAATCAAAGCCTATGTTTCCATTGACTCTATGTAACTCCGAAGATATTAACAGTGCAATAACCTTGCTTAACTAAATAAGTTTATGAATCCAATCATTGCTTGTATCCACTAACCTTTGTTTCTTTCATGCACCGATCATTCCTATAGAATCCCATCAAACATCACAAAATCCTTGGACACACATCCCTTGACATCTAATTCTAATCCATTTTAAAGGTGTACTCAATTCATATTTTTTAAAATTTTATTAATTTTAAATTCTAGAATTATATAAATTTAATTGTTTTAAAAATTGTTTTAGAAATGGATGATTTTTTTTATACTGTTTATTAATTGGAATATTTTTTGAATAATGATTATTAAGATATAATAATTTTTTCTTTTGAGAGATTTCAAACAAAAAAATTAATTAGGAGAATTTCGTGAAGATGACACATTATGAAGCTAGGATTTTGTTTAGGGTTACCATCATGACAACCTTAAATTTATATTAAGTAGATAATATTTAATATATGTATTTACCTTTAACTTAAAAGTTATAACAATAAACTATATACGAGATAAATCAAAAACTACAATTCCTTAAATTTTTCAATTAACACAAAAAGTCTTCCTTGAATGTTTCAAAATACCCTACAAATATTCCTTAAATATTTCACAACATATAACAACTTTATTTTCTTATATAAATATAGTTGTTGTGCTTACACCCACACATTCTTTTTCTAAGTTATCATATTTTATAAATCCAAAACCTTTTGCAATCCATATATAAAATAAATAAATGTAGTGAGATTTCAAAAGGTTTGGATTTATAAAGTATTTGACCTAGATGATTATAAATGTATTGTTGAGGATACAAATGAGTCACGTTTGTAAGTTATTTTTTGCAAAATTTGTACTTTTTTATTGTTTATTTATGCACCATTTTTGCTCTATTTTTTCGAAAGTGTATGTTCAGAAACTAAATCTACATTAATTATGGTTTTTACCATAAGTTAAAATAGAAAAGATAATTATAATTGCACAGTTATTAATTATAATGGCTTAACTAGAAGAAATCGATATATAAATATTAATATCTAAATTAATATGTACCATGTATTCATTTCTACATTAAAAATATAAAAATTTACAAAATGTATATGCATGATGCATTGATGGTTATTTTTAAGTTCTTAATTCTTAAAGTTATGTGTTAAATTTTCTTTTTGATTCAACCGCAGTCCTATGTTAAACTTAATACCTTGATTATAACAATAAATACCTTATAACCATGTTTCTAAGTTGTTTCCTTGTAAATGTGCTCAACAAAAAAACCGTTTTTGTTTTCTTTTTCCATACACACTCAAGTATCTAAAATCAAAGCCTATGTTTCCATTGACTCTATGTAACTCCGAAGATATTAACAGTGCAATAACCTTGCTTAACTAAATAAGTTTATGAATCCAATCATTGCTTGTATCCACTAACCTTTGTTTCTTCATCATGCACCGATCATTCCTATAGAATCCCATCAAACATCACAAATCCTTGGACACACATCCCTTGACATCTAATTCTAATCCATTTTAAAGGTGTACTCAATTCATATTTTTTAAAATTTTATTAATTTTAAATTCTAGAATTATATAAATTTAATTGTTTTTAAAATTGTTTTAGAAATGGATGATTTTTTTAATACTGTTTATTAATTGGAATATTTTTTGAATAATGATTATTAAGATAATAATATTTTTTCTTTTGAGAGATTTCAAACAAAAAAATTAATTAGGAGAATTTCGTGAAGATGACACATTAGTATGAAGCTAGGATTTTGTTTAGGGTTACCATCATGACAACCTTAAATTTATATTAAGTAGATAATATTTAATATATGTATTTACCTTTAACTTAAAAGTTATAACAATAAACTATATACGAGATAAATCAAAAACTACAATTCCTTAAATTTTCAATTAACACAAAAAGTCTTCCTTGAATGTTTCAAAATACCCTACAAATATTCCTTAAATATTTCACAACATATAACAAACTTTATTTTCTTATATAAATATAGTTGTTGTGCTTACACCCAACACATTCTTTTTCTAAGTTATCATATTTTATAAATCCAAAACCTTTTGCAATCCATATATAAAAATAAATAAATGTAGTGAGATTTCAAAAGGTTTGGATTTATAAAGTATTTGACCTAGATGATTATAAATGTATTGTTGAGGATACAAATGAGTCACGGTTTGTAAGTTATTTTTTGCAAAATTTGTACTTTTTTATTGTTTATTTATGCACCATTTTTGCTCTATTTTTTCGAAAGTGTATGTTCAGAAACTAAATCTACATTAATTATGGTTTTTACCATAAGTTAAAATAGAAAAGATAATTATAATTGCACAGTTATTAATTATAATGGCTTAACTAGAAGAAATCGATATATAAATATTAATATCTAAATTAATATGTACCATGTATTCATTTCTACATTAAAAATATAAAATTTACAAAATGTATATGCATGATGCATTGATGGTTATTTTTAAGTTCTTAATTCTTAAAGTTATGTGTTAATTTTCTTTTTGATTCAACCGCAGTCCTATGTTAAACTTAATACCTTGATTATAACAATAAATACCTTATAACCATGTTTCTAAGTTGTTTCCTTGTAAATGTGCTCAACAAAAAAACCGTTTTGTTTTCTTTTTCCATACACACTCAAGTATCTAAAATCAAAGCCTATGTTTCCATTGACTCTATGTAACTCCGAAGATATTAACAGTGCAATAACCTTGCTTAACTAAATAAGTTTATGAATCCAATCATTGCTTGTATCCACTAACCTTTGTTTCTTCATCATGCACCGATCATTCCTATAGAATCCCATCAAACATCACAAAATCCTTGGACACACATCCCTTGACATCTAATTCTAATCCATTTTAAAGGTGTACTCAATTCATATTTTTTAAAATTTTATTAATTTTAAATTCTAGAATTATATAATTTAATTGTTTTTAAAATTGTTTTAGAAATGGATGATTTTTTTAATACTGTTTATTAATTGGAATATTTTTTGAATAATGATTATTAAGATAATAATAATTTTTTCTTTTGAGAGATTTCAAACAAAAAAATTAATTAGGAGAATTTCGTGAAGATGACACATTAGTATGAAGCTAGGATTTTGTTTAGGGTTACCATCATGACAACCTTAAATTTATATTAAGTAGATAATATTTAATATATGTATTTACCTTTAACTTAAAAGTTATAACAATAAACTATATACGAGATAAATCAAAAACTACAATTCCTTAAATTTTTCAATTAACACAAAAAAGTCTTCCTTGAATGTTTCAAAATACCCTACAAATATTCCTTAAATATTTCACAACATATAACAAACTTTATTTTCTTATATAAATATAGTTGTTGTGCTTACACCCAACACATTCTTTTTCTAAGTTATCATATTTTATAAATCCAAAACCTTTTGCAATCCATATATAAAAATAAATAAATGTAGTGAGATTTCAAAAGGTTTGGATTTATAAAGTATTTGACCTAGATGATTATAAATGTATTGTTGAGGATACAAATGAGTCACGGTTTGTAAGTTATTTTTTGCAAAATTTGTACTTTTTTATTGTTTATTTATGCACCATTTTTGCTCTATTTTTTCGAAAGTGTATGTTCAGAAACTAAATCTACATTAATTATGGTTTTTACCATAAGTTAAAATAGAAAAGATAATTATAATTGCACAGTTATTAATTATAATGGCTTAACTAGAAGAAATCGATATATAAATATTAATATCTAAATTAATATGTACCATGTATTCATTTCTACATTAAAAATATAAAAATTTACAAAATGTATATGCATGATGCATTGATGGTTATTTTTAAGTTCTTAATTCTTAAAGTTATGTGTTAAATTTTCTTTTTGATTCAACCGCAGTCCTATGTTAAACTTAATACCTTGATTATAACAATAAATACCTTATAACCATGTTTCTAAGTTGTTTCCTTGTAAATGTGCTCAACAAAAAAACCGTTTTTGTTTTCTTTTTCCATACACACTCAAGTATCTAAAATCAAAGCCTATGTTTCCATTGACTCTATGTAACTCCGAAGATATTAACAGTGCAATAACCTTGCTTAACTAAATAAGTTTATGAATCCAATCATTGCTTGTATCCACTAACCTTTGTTTCTTCATCATGCACCGATCATTCCTATAGAATCCCATCAAACATCACAAAATCCTTGGACACACATCCCTTGACATCTAATTCTAATCCATTTTAAAGGTGTACTCAATTCATATTTTTTAAAATTTTATTAATTTTAAATTCTAGAATTATATAAATTTAATTGTTTTAGAAATGGATGATTTTTTTAATACTGTTTATTAATTGGAATATTTTTTGAATAATGATTATTAAGATAATAATAATTTTTTCTTTTGAGAGATTTCAAACAAAAAAATTAATTAGGAGAATTTCGTGAAGATGACACATTAGTATGAAGCTAGGATTTTGTTTAGGGTTACCATCATGACAACCTTAAATTTATATTAAGTAGATAATATTTAATATATGTATTTACCTTTAACTTAAAAGTTATAACAATAAACTATATACGAGATAAATCAAAAACTACAATTCCTTAAATTTTTCAATTAACACAAAAAAGTCTTCCTTGAATGTTTCAAAATACCCTACAAATATTCCTTAAATATTTCACAACATATAACAAACTTTATTTTCTTATATAAATATAGTTGTTGTGCTTACACCCAACACATTCTTTTTCTAAGTTATCATATTTTATAAATCCAAAACCTTTTGCAATCCATATATAAAAATAAATAAATGTAGTGAGATTTCAAAAGGTTTGGATTTATAAAGTATTTGACCTAGATGATTATAAATGTATTGTTGAGGATACAAATGAGTCACGGTTTGTAAGTTATTTTTTGCAAAATTTGTACTTTTTTATTGTTTATTTATGCACCATTTTTGCTCTATTTTTTCGAAAGTGTATGTTCAGAAACTAAATCTACATTAATTATGGTTTTTACCATAAGTTAAAATAGAAAAGATAATTATAATTGCACAGTTATTAATTATAATGGCTTAACTAGAAGAAATCGATATATAAATATTAATATCTAAATTAATATGTACCATGTATTCATTTCTACATTAAAAATATAAAAATTTACAAAATGTATATGCATGATGCATTGATGGTTATTTTTAAGTTCTTAATTCTTAAAGTTATGTGTTAAATTTTCTTTTTGATTCAACCGCAGTCCTATGTTAAACTTAATACCTTGATTATAACAATAAATACCTTATAACCATGTTTCTAAGTTGTTTCCTTGTAAATGTGCTCAACAAAAAAACCGTTTTTGTTTTCTTTTTCCATACACACTCAAGTATCTAAAATCAAAGCCTATGTTTCCATTGACTCTATGTAACTCCGAAGATATTAACAGTGCAATAACCTTGCTTAACTAAATAAGTTTATGAATCCAATCATTGCTTGTATCCACTAACCTTTGTTTCTTCATCATGCACCGATCATTCCTATAGAATCCCATCAAACATCACAAAATCCTTGGACACACATCCCTTGACATCTAATTCTAATCCATTTTAAAGGTGTACTCAATTCATATTTTTTAAAATTTTATTAATTTTAAATTCTAGAATTATATAAATTTAATTGTTTTTAAAATTGTTTTAGAAATGGATGATTTTTTTAATACTGTTTATTAATTGGAATATTTTTTGAATAATGATTATTAAGATAATAATAATTTTTTCTTTTGAGAGATTTCAAACAAAAAAATTAATTAGGAGAATTTCGTGAAGATGACACATTAGTATGAAGCTAGGATTTTGTTTAGGGTTACCATCATGACAACCTTAAATTTATATTAAGTAGATAATATTTAATATATGTATTTACCTTTAACTTAAAAGTTATAACAATAAACTATATACGAGATAAATCAAAAACTACAATTCCTTAAATTTTTCAATTAACACAAAAAAGTCTTCCTTGAATGTTTCAAAATACCCTACAAATATTCCTTAAATATTTCACAACATATAACAAACTTTATTTTCTTATATAAATATAGTTGTTGTGCTTACACCCAACACATTCTTTTTCTAAGTTATCATATTTTATAAATCCAAAACCTTTTGCAATCCATATATAAAAATAAATAAATGTAGTGAGATTTCAAAAGGTTTGGATTTATAAAGTATTTGACCTAGATGATTATAAATGTATTGTTGAGGATACAAATGAGTCACGGTTTGTAAGTTATTTTTTGCAAAATTTGTACTTTTTTATTGTTTATTTATGCACCATTTTTGCTCTATTTTTTCGAAAGTGTATGTTCAGAAACTAAATCTACATTAATTATGGTTTTTACCATAAGTTAAAATAGAAAAGATAATTATAATTGCACAGTTATTAATTATAATGGCTTAACTAGAAGAAATCGATATATAAATATTAATATCTAAATTAATATGTACCATGTATTCATTTCTACATTAAAAATATAAAAATTTACAAAATGTATATGCATGATGCATTGATGGTTATTTTTAAGTTCTTAATTCTTAAAGTTATGTGTTAAATTTTCTTTTTGATTCAACCGCAGTCCTATGTTAAACTTAATACCTTGATTATAACAATAAATACCTTATAACCATGTTTCTAAGTTGTTTCCTTGTAAATGTGCTCAACAAAAAAACCGTTTTTGTTTTCTTTTTCCATACACACTCAAGTATCTAAAATCAAAGCCTATGTTTCCATTGACTCTATGTAACTCCGAAGATATTAACAGTGCAATAACCTTGCTTAACTAAATAAGTTTATGAATCCAATCATTGCTTGTATCCACTAACCTTTGTTTCTTCATCATGCACCGATCATTCCTATAGAATCCCATCAAACATCACAAAATCCTTGGACACACATCCCTTGACATCTAATTCTAATCCATTTTAAAGGTGTACTCAATTCATATTTTTTAAAATTTTATTAATTTTAAATTCTAGAATTATATAAATTTAATTGTTTTTAAAATTGTTTTAGAAATGGATGATTTTTTTAATACTGTTTATTAATTGGAATATTTTTTGAATAATGATTATTAAGATAATAATAATTTTTTCTTTTGAGAGATTTCAAACAAAAAATTAATTAGGAGAATTTCGTGAAGATGACACATTAGTATGAAGCTAGGATTTTGTTTAGGGTTACCATCATGACAACCTTAAATTTATATTAAGTAGATAATATTTAATATATGTATTTACCTTTAACTTAAAAGTTATAACAATAAACTATATACGAGATAAATCAAAAACTACAATTCCTTAAATTTTTCAATTAACACAAAAAAGTCTTCCTTGAATGTTTCAAAATACCCTACAAATATTCCTTAAATATTTCACAACATATAACAAACTTTATTTTCTTATATAAATATAGTTGTTGTGCTTACACCCAACACATTCTTTTTCTAAGTTATCATATTTTATAAATCCAAAACCTTTTGCAATCCATATATAAAAATAAATAAATGTAGTGAGATTTCAAAAGGTTTGGATTTATAAAGTATTTGACCTAGATGATTATAAATGTATTGTTGAGGATACAAATGAGTCACGGTTTGTAAGTTATTTTTTGCAAAATTTGTACTTTTTTATTGTTTATTTATGCACCATTTTTGCTCTATTTTTTCGAAAGTGTATGTTCAGAAACTAAATCTACATTAATTATGGTTTTTACCATAAGTTAAAATAGAAAAGATAATTATAATTGCACAGTTATTAATTATAATGGCTTAACTAGAAGAAATCGATATATAAATATTAATATCTAAATTAATATGTACCATGTATTCATTTCTACATTAAAAATATAAAAATTTACAAAATGTATATGCATGATGCATTGATGGTTATTTTTAAGTTCTTAATTCTTAAAGTTATGTGTTAAATTTTCTTTTTGATTCAACCGCAGTCCTATGTTAAACTTAATACCTTGATTATAACAATAAATACCTTATAACCATGTTTCTAAGTTGTTTCCTTGTAAATGTGCTCAACAAAAAAAACCGTTTTTGTTTTCTTTTTCCATACACACTCAAGTATCTAAAATCAAAGCCTATGTTTCCATTGACTCTATGTAACTCCGAAGATATTAACAGTGCAATAACCTTGCTTAACTAAATAAGTTTATGAATCCAATCATTGCTTGTATCCACTAACCTTTGTTTCTTCATCATGCACCGATCATTCCTATAGAATCCCATCAAACATCACAAAATCCTTGGACACACATCCCTTGACATCTAATTCTAATCCATTTTAAAGGTGTACTCAATTCATATTTTTTAAAATTTTATTAATTTTAAATTCTAGAATTATATAAATTTAATTGTTTTTAAAATTGTTTTAGAAATGGATGATTTTTTTAATACTGTTTATTAATTGGAATATTTTTTGAATAATGATTATTAAGATAATAATAATTTTTTCTTTTGAGAGATTTCAAACAAAAAAATTAATTAGGAGAATTTCGTGAAGATGACACATTAGTATGAAGCTAGGATTTTGTTTAGGGTTACCATCATGACAACCTTAAATTTATATTAAGTAGATAATATTTAATATATGTATTTACCTTTAACTTAAAAGTTATAACAATAAACTATATACGAGATAAATCAAAAACTACAATTCCTTAAATTTTTCAATTAACACAAAAAAGTCTTCCTTGAATGTTTCAAAATACCCTACAAATATTCCTTAAATATTTCACAACATATAACAAACTTTATTTTCTTATATAAATATAGTTGTTGTGCTTACACCCAACACATTCTTTTTCTAAGTTATCATATTTTATAAATCCAAAACCTTTTGCAATCCATATATAAAAATAAATAAATGTAGTGAGATTTCAAAAGGTTTGGATTTATAAAGTATTTGACCTAGATGATTATAAATGTATTGTTGAGGATACAAATGAGTCACGGTTTGTAAGTTATTTTTTGCAAAATTTGTACTTTTTTATTGTTTATTTATGCACCATTTTTGCTCTATTTTTTCGAAAGTGTATGTTCAGAAACTAAATCTACATTAATTATGGTTTTTACCATAAGTTAAAATAGAAAAGATAATTATAATTGCACAGTTATTAATTATAATGGCTTAACTAGAAGAAATCGATATATAAATATTAATATCTAAATTAATATGTACCATGTATTCATTTCTACATTAAAAATATAAAATTTACAAAATGTATATGCATGATGCATTGATGGTTATTTTTAAGTTCTTAATTCTTAAAGTTATGTGTTAAATTTTCTTTTTGATTCAACCGCAGTCCTATGTTAAACTTAATACCTTGATTATAACAATAAATACCTTATAACCATGTTTCTAAGTTGTTTCCTTGTAAATGTGCTCAACAAAAAAACCGTTTTTGTTTTCTTTTTCCATACACACTCAAGTATCTAAAATCAAAGCCTATGTTTCCATTGACTCTATGTAACTCCGAAGATATTAACAGTGCAATAACCTTGCTTAACTAAATAAGTTTATGAATCCAATCATTGCTTGTATCCACTAACCTTTGTTTCTTCATCATGCACCGATCATTCCTATAGAATCCCATCAAACATCACAAAATCCTTGGACACACATCCCTTGACATCTAATTCTAATCCATTTTAAAGGTGTACTCAATTCATATTTTTTAAAATTTTATTAATTTTAAATTCTAGAATTATATAAATTTAATTGTTTTTAAAATTGTTTTAGAAATGGATGATTTTTTTAATACTGTTTATTAATTGGAATATTTTTTGAATAATGATTATTAAGATAATAATAATTTTTTCTTTTGAGAGATTTCAAACAAAAAAATTAATTAGGAGAATTTCGTGAAGATGACACATTAGTATGAAGCTAGGATTTTGTTTAGGGTTACCATCATGACAACCTTAAATTTATATTAAGTAGATAATATTTAATATATGTATTTACCTTTAACTTAAAAGTTATAACAATAAACTATATACGAGATAAATCAAAAACTACAATTCCTTAAATTTTTCAATTAACACAAAAAAGTCTTCCTTGAATGTTTCAAAATACCCTACAAATATTCCTTAAATATTTCACAACATATAACAAACTTTATTTTCTTATATAAATATAGTTGTTGTGCTTACACCCAACACATTCTTTTTCTAAGTTATCATATTTTATAAATCCAAAACCTTTTGCAATCCATATATAAAAATAAATAAATGTAGTGAGATTTCAAAAGGTTTGGATTTATAAAGTATTTGACCTAGATGATTATAAATGTATTGTTGAGGATACAAATGAGTCACGGTTTGTAAGTTATTTTTTGCAAAATTTGTACTTTTTTATTGTTTATTTATGCACCATTTTTGCTCTATTTTTTCGAAAGTGTATGTTCAGAAACTAAATCTACATTAATTATGGTTTTTACCATAAGTTAAAATAGAAAAGATAATTATAATTGCACAGTTATTAATTATAATGGCTTAACTAGAAGAAATCGATATATAAATATTAATATCTAAATTAATATGTACCATGTATTCATTTCTACATTAAAAATATAAAAATTTACAAAATGTATATGCATGATGCATTGATGGTTATTTTTAAGTTCTTAATTCTTAAAGTTATGTGTTAAATTTTCTTTTTGATTCAACCGCAGTCCTATGTTAAACTTAATACCTTGATTATAACAATAAATACCTTATAACCATGTTTCTAAGTTGTTTCCTTGTAAATGTGCTCAACAAAAAAACCGTTTTTGTTTTCTTTTTCCATACACACTCAAGTATCTAAAATCAAAGCCTATGTTTCCATTGACTCTATGTAACTCCGAAGATATTAACAGTGCAATAACCTTGCTTAACTAAATAAGTTTATGAATCCAATCATTGCTTGTATCCACTAACCTTTGTTTCTTCATCATGCACCGATCATTCCTATAGAATCCCATCAAACATCACAAAATCCTTGGACACACATCCCTTGACATCTAATTCTAATCCATTTTAAAGGTGTACTCAATTCATATTTTTTAAAATTTTATTAATTTTAAATTCTAGAATTATATAAATTTAATTGTTTTTAAAATTGTTTTAGAAATGGATGATTTTTTTAATACTGTTTATTAATTGGAATATTTTTTGAATAATGATTATTAAGATAATAATAATTTTTTCTTTTGAGAGATTTCAAACAAAAAAATTAATTAGGAGAATTTCGTGAAGATGACACATTAGTATGAAGCTAGGATTTTGTTTAGGGTTACCATCATGACAACCTTAAATTTATATTAAGTAGATAATATTTAATATATGTATTTACCTTTAACTTAAAAGTTATAACAATAAACTATATACGAGATAAATCAAAAACTACAATTCCTTAAATTTTTCAATTAACACAAAAAAGTCTTCCTTGAATGTTTCAAAATACCCTACAAATATTCCTTAAATATTTCACAACATATAACAAACTTTATTTTCTTATATAAATATAGTTGTTGTGCTTACACCCAACACATTCTTTTTCTAAGTTATCATATTTTATAAATCCAAAACCTTTTGCAATCCATATATAAAAATAAATAAATGTAGTGAGATTTCAAAAGGTTTGGATTTATAAAGTATTTGACCTAGATGATTATAAATGTATTGTTGAGGATACAAATGAGTCACGGTTTGTAAGTTATTTTTTGCAAAATTTGTACTTTTTTATTGTTTATTTATGCACCATTTTTGCTCTATTTTTTCGAAAGTGTATGTTCAGAAACTAAATCTACATTAATTATGGTTTTTACCATAAGTTAAAATAGAAAAGATAATTATAATTGCACAGTTATTAATTATAATGGCTTAACTAGAAGAAATCGATATATAAATATTAATATCTAAATTAATATGTACCATGTATTCATTTCTACATTAAAAATATAAAAATTTACAAAATGTATATGCATGATGCATTGATGGTTATTTTTAAGTTCTTAATTCTTAAAGTTATGTGTTAAATTTTCTTTTTGATTCAACCGCAGTCCTATGTTAAACTTAATACCTTGATTATAACAATAAATACCTTATAACCATGTTTCTAAGTTGTTTCCTTGTAAATGTGCTCAACAAAAAAACCGTTTTTGTTTTCTTTTTCCATACACACTCAAGTATCTAAAATCAAAGCCTATGTTTCCATTGACTCTATGTAACTCCGAAGATATTAACAGTGCAATAACCTTGCTTAACTAAATAAGTTTATGAATCCAATCATTGCTTGTATCCACTAACCTTTGTTTCTTCATCATGCACCGATCATTCCTATAGAATCCCATCAAACATCACAAAATCCTTGGACACACATCCCTTGACATCTAATTCTAATCCATTTTAAAGGTGTACTCAATTCATATTTTTTAAAATTTTATTAATTTTAAATTCTAGAATTATATAAATTTAATTGTTTTTAAAATTGTTTTAGAAATGGATGATTTTTTTAATACTGTTTATTAATTGGAATATTTTTTGAATAATGATTATTAAGATAATAATAATTTTTTCTTTTGAGAGATTTCAAACAAAAAAATTAATTAGGAGAATTTCGTGAAGATGACACATTAGTATGAAGCTAGGATTTTGTTTAGGGTTACCATCATGACAACCTTAAATTTATATTAAGTAGATAATATTTAATATATGTATTTACCTTTAACTTAAAAGTTATAACAATAAACTATATACGAGATAAATCAAAAACTACAATTCCTTAAATTTTTCAATTAACACAAAAAAGTCTTCCTTGAATGTTTCAAAATACCCTACAAATATTCCTTAAATATTTCACAACATATAACAAACTTTATTTTCTTATATAAATATAGTTGTTGTGCTTACACCCAACACATTCTTTTTCTAAGTTATCATATTTTATAAATCCAAAACCTTTTGCAATCCATATATAAAAATAAATAAATGTAGTGAGATTTCAAAAGGTTTGGATTTATAAAGTATTTGACCTAGATGATTATAAATGTATTGTTGAGGATACAAATGAGTCACGGTTTGTAAGTTATTTTTTGCAAAATTTGTACTTTTTTATTGTTTATTTATGCACCATTTTTGCTCTATTTTTTCGAAAGTGTATGTTCAGAAACTAAATCTACATTAATTATGGTTTTTACCATAAGTTAAAATAGAAAAGATAATTATAATTGCACAGTTATTAATTATAATGGCTTAACTAGAAGAAATCGATATATAAATATTAATATCTAAATTAATATGTACCATGTATTCATTTCTACATTAAAAATATAAAAATTTACAAAATGTATATGCATGATGCATTGATGGTTATTTTTAAGTTCTTAATTCTTAAAGTTATGTGTTAAATTTTCTTTTTGATTCAACCGCAGTCCTATGTTAAACTTAATACCTTGATTATAACAATAAATACCTTATAACCATGTTTCTAAGTTGTTTCCTTGTAAATGTGCTCAACAAAAAAACCGTTTTGTTTTCTTTTTCCATACACACTCAAGTATCTAAAATCAAAGCCTATGTTTCCATTGACTCTATGTAACTCCGAAGATATTAACAGTGCAATAACCTTGCTTAACTAAATAAGTTTATGAATCCAATCATTGCTTGTATCCACTAACCTTTGTTTCTTCATCATGCACCGATCATTCCTATAGAATCCCATCAAACATCACAAAATCCTTGGACACACATCCCTTGACATCTAATTCTAATCCATTTTAAAGGTGTACTCAATTCATATTTTTTAAAATTTTATTAATTTTAAATTCTAGAATTATATAAATTTAATTGTTTTTAAAATTGTTTTAGAAATGGATGATTTTTTTAATACTGTTTATTAATTGGAATATTTTTTGAATAATGATTATTAAGATAATAATAATTTTTTCTTTTGAGAGATTTCAAACAAAAAAATTAATTAGGAGAATTTCGTGAAGATGACACATTAGTATGAAGCTAGGATTTTGTTTAGGGTTACCATCATGACAACCTTAAATTTATATTAAGTAGATAATATTTAATATATGTATTTACCTTTAACTTAAAAGTTATAACAATAAACTATATACGAGATAAATCAAAAACTACAATTCCTTAAATTTTTCAATTAACACAAAAAAGTCTTCCTTGAATGTTTCAAAATACCCTACAAATATTCCTTAAATATTTCACAACATATAACAAACTTTATTTTCTTATATAAATATAGTTGTTGTGCTTACACCCAACACATTCTTTTTCTAAGTTATCATATTTTATAAATCCAAAACCTTTTGCAATCCATATATAAAAATAAATAAATGTAGTGAGATTTCAAAAGGTTTGGATTTATAAAGTATTTGACCTAGATGATTATAAATGTATTGTTGAGGATACAAATGAGTCACGGTTTGTAAGTTATTTTTTGCAAAATTTGTACTTTTTTATTGTTTATTTATGCACCATTTTTGCTCTATTTTTTCGAAAGTGTATGTTCAGAAACTAAATCTACATTAATTATGGTTTTTACCATAAGTTAAAATAGAAAAGATAATTATAATTGCACAGTTATTAATTATAATGGCTTAACTAGAAGAAATCGATATATAAATATTAATATCTAAATTAATATGTACCATGTATTCATTTCTACATTAAAAATATAAAAATTTACAAAATGTATATGCATGATGCATTGATGGTTATTTTTAAGTTCTTAATTCTTAAAGTTATGTGTTAAATTTTCTTTTTGATTCAACCGCAGTCCTATGTTAAACTTAATACCTTGATTATAACAATAAATACCTTATAACCATGTTTCTAAGTTGTTTCCTTGTAAATGTGCTCAACAAAAAAACCGTTTTGTTTTCTTTTTCCATACACACTCAAGTATCTAAAATCAAAGCCTATGTTTCCATTGACTCTATGTAACTCCGAAGATATTAACAGTGCAATAACCTTGCTTAACTAAATAAGTTTATGAATCCAATCATTGCTTGTATCCACTAACCTTTGTTTCTTCATCATGCACCGATCATTCCTATAGAATCCCATCAAACATCACAAAATCCTTGGACACACATCCCTTGACATCTAATTCTAATCCATTTTAAAGGTGTACTCAATTCATATTTTTTAAAATTTTATTAATTTTAAATTCTAGAATTATATAAATTTAATTGTTTTTAAAATTGTTTTAGAAATGGATGATTTTTTTAATACTGTTTATTAATTGGAATATTTTTTGAATAATGATTATTAAGATAATAATAATTTTTTCTTTTGAGAGATTTCAAACAAAAAAATTAATTAGGAGAATTTCGTGAAGATGACACATTAGTATGAAGCTAGGATTTTGTTTAGGGTTACCATCATGACAACCTTAAATTTATATTAAGTAGATAATATTTAATATATGTATTTACCTTTAACTTAAAAGTTATAACAATAAACTATATACGAGATAAATCAAAAACTACAATTCCTTAAATTTTTCAATTAACACAAAAAAGTCTTCCTTGAATGTTTCAAAATACCCTACAAATATTCCTTAAATATTTCACAACATATAACAAACTTTATTTTCTTATATAAATATAGTTGTTGTGCTTACACCCAACACATTCTTTTTCTAAGTTATCATATTTTATAAATCCAAAACCTTTTGCAATCCATATATAAAAATAAATAAATGTAGTGAGATTTCAAAAGGTTTGGATTTATAAAGTATTTGACCTAGATGATTATAAATGTATTGTTGAGGATACAAATGAGTCACGGTTTGTAAGTTATTTTTTGCAAAATTTGTACTTTTTTATTGTTTATTTATGCACCATTTTTGCTCTATTTTTTCGAAAGTGTATGTTCAGAAACTAAATCTACATTAATTATGGTTTTTACCATAAGTTAAAATAGAAAAGATAATTATAATTGCACAGTTATTAATTATAATGGCTTAACTAGAAGAAATCGATATATAAATATTAATATCTAAATTAATATGTACCATGTATTCATTTCTACATTAAAAATATAAAAATTTACAAAATGTATATGCATGATGCATTGATGGTTATTTTTAAGTTCTTAATTCTTAAAGTTATGTGTTAAATTTTCTTTTTGATTCAACCGCAGTCCTATGTTAAACTTAATACCTTGATTATAACAATAAATACCTTATAACCATGTTTCTAAGTTGTTTCCTTGTAAATGTGCTCAACAAAAAAACCGTTTTTGTTTTCTTTTTCCATACACACTCAAGTATCTAAAATCAAAGCCTATGTTTCCATTGACTCTATGTAACTCCGAAGATATTAACAGTGCAATAACCTTGCTTAACTAAATAAGTTTATGAATCCAATCATTGCTTGTATCCACTAACCTTTGTTTCTTCATCATGCACCGATCATTCCTATAGAATCCCATCAAACATCACAAAATCCTTGGACACACATCCCTTGACATCTAATTCTAATCCATTTTAAAGGTGTACTCAATTCATATTTTTTAAAATTTTATTAATTTTAAATTCTAGAATTATATAAATTTAATTGTTTTTAAAATTGTTTTAGAAATGGATGATTTTTTTAATACTGTTTATTAATTGGAATATTTTTTGAATAATGATTATTAAGATAATAATAATTTTTTCTTTTGAGAGATTTCAAACAAAAAAATTAATTAGGAGAATTTCGTGAAGATGACACATTAGTATGAAGCTAGGATTTTGTTTAGGGTTACCATCATGACAACCTTAAATTTATATTAAGTAGATAATATTTAATATATGTATTTACCTTTAACTTAAAAGTTATAACAATAAACTATATACGAGATAAATCAAAAACTACAATTCCTTAAATTTTTCAATTAACACAAAAAAGTCTTCCTTGAATGTTTCAAAATACCCTACAAATATTCCTTAAATATTTCACAACATATAACAAACTTTATTTTCTTATATAAATATAGTTGTTGTGCTTACACCCAACACATTCTTTTTCTAAGTTATCATATTTTATAAATCCAAAACCTTTTGCAATCCATATATAAAAATAAATAAATGTAGTGAGATTTCAAAAGGTTTGGATTTATAAAGTATTTGACCTAGATGATTATAAATGTATTGTTGAGGATACAAATGAGTCACGGTTTGTAAGTTATTTTTTGCAAAATTTGTACTTTTTTATTGTTTATTTATGCACCATTTTTGCTCTATTTTTTCGAAAGTGTATGTTCAGAAACTAAATCTACATTAATTATGGTTTTTACCATAAGTTAAAATAGAAAAGATAATTATAATTGCACAGTTATTAATTATAATGGCTTAACTAGAAGAAATCGATATATAAATATTAATATCTAAATTAATATGTACCATGTATTCATTTCTACATTAAAAATATAAAAATTTACAAAATGTATATGCATGATGCATTGATGGTTATTTTTAAGTTCTTAATTCTTAAAGTTATGTGTTAAATTTTCTTTTTGATTCAACCGCAGTCCTATGTTAAACTTAATACCTTGATTATAACAATAAATACCTTATAACCATGTTTCTAAGTTGTTTCCTTGTAAATGTGCTCAACAAAAAAACCGTTTTTGTTTTCTTTTTCCATACACACTCAAGTATCTAAAATCAAAGCCTATGTTTCCATTGACTCTATGTAACTCCGAAGATATTAACAGTGCAATAACCTTGCTTAACTAAATAAGTTTATGAATCCAATCATTGCTTGTATCCACTAACCTTTGTTTCTTCATCATGCACCGATCATTCCTATAGAATCCCATCAAACATCACAAAATCCTTGGACACACATCCCTTGACATCTAATTCTAATCCATTTTAAAGGTGTACTCAATTCATATTTTTTAAAATTTTATTAATTTTAAATTCTAGAATTATATAAATTTAATTGTTTTTAAAATTGTTTTAGAAATGGATGATTTTTTTAATACTGTTTATTAATTGGAATATTTTTTGAATAATGATTATTAAGATAATAATAATTTTTTCTTTTGAGAGATTTCAAACAAAAAAATTAATTAGGAGAATTTCGTGAAGATGACACATTAGTATGAAGCTAGGATTTTGTTTAGGGTTACCATCATGACAACCTTAAATTTATATTAAGTAGATAATATTTAATATATGTATTTACCTTTAACTTAAAAGTTATAACAATAAACTATATACGAGATAAATCAAAAACTACAATTCCTTAAATTTTTCAATTAACACAAAAAAGTCTTCCTTGAATGTTTCAAAATACCCTACAAATATTCCTTAAATATTTCACAACATATAACAAACTTTATTTTCTTATATAAATATAGTTGTTGTGCTTACACCCAACACATTCTTTTTCTAAGTTATCATATTTTATAAATCCAAAACCTTTTGCAATCCATATATAAAAATAAATAAATGTAGTGAGATTTCAAAAGGTTTGGATTTATAAAGTATTTGACCTAGATGATTATAAATGTATTGTTGAGGATACAAATGAGTCACGGTTTGTAAGTTATTTTTTGCAAAATTTGTACTTTTTTATTGTTTATTTATGCACCATTTTTGCTCTATTTTTTCGAAAGTGTATGTTCAGAAACTAAATCTACATTAATTATGGTTTTTACCATAAGTTAAAATAGAAAAGATAATTATAATTGCACAGTTATTAATTATAATGGCTTAACTAGAAGAAATCGATATATAAATATTAATATCTAAATTAATATGTACCATGTATTCATTTCTACATTAAAAATATAAAAATTTACAAAATGTATATGCATGATGCATTGATGGTTATTTTTAAGTTCTTAATTCTTAAAGTTATGTGTTAAATTTTCTTTTTGATTCAACCGCAGTCCTATGTTAAACTTAATACCTTGATTATAACAATAAATACCTTATAACCATGTTTCTAAGTTGTTTCCTTGTAAATGTGCTCAACAAAAAAACCGTTTTGTTTTCTTTTTCCATACACACTCAAGTATCTAAAATCAAAGCCTATGTTTCCATTGACTCTATGTAACTCCGAAGATATTAACAGTGCAATAACCTTGCTTAACTAAATAAGTTTATGAATCCAATCATTGCTTGTATCCACTAACCTTTGTTTCTTCATCATGCACCGATCATTCCTATAGAATCCCATCAAACATCACAAAATCCTTGGACACACATCCCTTGACATCTAATTCTAATCCATTTTAAAGGTGTACTCAATTCATATTTTTTAAAATTTTATTAATTTTAAATTCTAGAATTATATAAATTTAATTGTTTTTAAAATTGTTTTAGAAATGGATGATTTTTTTAATACTGTTTATTAATTGGAATATTTTTTGAATAATGATTATTAAGATAATAATAATTTTTTCTTTTGAGAGATTTCAAACAAAAAAATTAATTAGGAGAATTTCGTGAAGATGACACATTAGTATGAAGCTAGGATTTTGTTTAGGGTTACCATCATGACAACCTTAAATTTATATTAAGTAGATAATATTTAATATATGTATTTACCTTTAACTTAAAAGTTATAACAATAAACTATATACGAGATAAATCAAAAACTACAATTCCTTAAATTTTTCAATTAACACAAAAAAGTCTTCCTTGAATGTTTCAAAATACCCTACAAATATTCCTTAAATATTTCACAACATATAACAAACTTTATTTTCTTATATAAATATAGTTGTTGTGCTTACACCCAACACATTCTTTTTCTAAGTTATCATATTTTATAAATCCAAAACCTTTTGCAATCCATATATAAAAATAAATAAATGTAGTGAGATTTCAAAAGGTTTGGATTTATAAAGTATTTGACCTAGATGATTATAAATGTATTGTTGAGGATACAAATGAGTCACGGTTTGTAAGTTATTTTTTGCAAAATTTGTACTTTTTTATTGTTTATTTATGCACCATTTTTGCTCTATTTTTTCGAAAGTGTATGTTCAGAAACTAAATCTACATTAATTATGGTTTTTACCATAAGTTAAAATAGAAAAGATAATTATAATTGCACAGTTATTAATTATAATGGCTTAACTAGAAGAAATCGATATATAAATATTAATATCTAAATTAATATGTACCATGTATTCATTTCTACATTAAAAATATAAAAATTTACAAAATGTATATGCATGATGCATTGATGGTTATTTTTAAGTTCTTAATTCTTAAAGTTATGTGTTAAATTTTCTTTTTGATTCAACCGCAGTCCTATGTTAAACTTAATACCTTGATTATAACAATAAATACCTTATAACCATGTTTCTAAGTTGTTTCCTTGTAAATGTGCTCAACAAAAAAACCGTTTTTTTTCTTTTTCCATACACACTCAAGTATCTAAAATCAAAGCCTATGTTTCCATTGACTCTATGTAACTCCGAAGATATTAACAGTGCAATAACCTTGCTTAACTAAATAAGTTTATGAATCCAATCATTGCTTGTATCCACTAACCTTTGTTTCTTCATCATGCACCGATCATTCCTATAGAATCCCATCAAACATCACAAAATCCTTGGACACACATCCCTTGACATCTAATTCTAATCCATTTTAAAGGTGTACTCAATTCATATTTTTTAAAATTTTATTAATTTTAAATTCTAGAATTATATAAATTTAATTGTTTTTAAAATTGTTTTAGAAATGGATGATTTTTTTAATACTGTTTATTAATTGGAATATTTTTTGAATAATGATTATTAAGATAATAATAATTTTTTCTTTTGAGAGATTTCAAACAAAAAAATTAATTAGGAGAATTTCGTGAAGATGACACATTAGTATGAAGCTAGGATTTTGTTTAGGGTTACCATCATGACAACCTTAAATTTATATTAAGTAGATAATATTTAATATATGTATTTACCTTTAACTTAAAAGTTATAACAATAAACTATATACGAGATAAATCAAAAACTACAATTCCTTAAATTTTTCAATTAACACAAAAAAGTCTTCCTTGAATGTTTCAAAATACCCTACAAATATTCCTTAAATATTTCACAACATATAACAAACTTTATTTTCTTATATAAATATAGTTGTTGTGCTTACACCCAACACATTCTTTTTCTAAGTTATCATATTTTATAAATCCAAAACCTTTTGCAATCCATATATAAAAATAAATAAATGTAGTGAGATTTCAAAAGGTTTGGATTTATAAAGTATTTGACCTAGATGATTATAAATGTATTGTTGAGGATACAAATGAGTCACGGTTTGTAAGTTATTTTTTGCAAAATTTGTACTTTTTTATTGTTTATTTATGCACCATTTTTGCTCTATTTTTTCGAAAGTGTATGTTCAGAAACTAAATCTACATTAATTATGGTTTTTACCATAAGTTAAAATAGAAAAGATAATTATAATTGCACAGTTATTAATTATAATGGCTTAACTAGAAGAAATCGATATATAAATATTAATATCTAAATTAATATGTACCATGTATTCATTTCTACATTAAAAATATAAAAATTTACAAAATGTATATGCATGATGCATTGATGGTTATTTTTAAGTTCTTAATTCTTAAAGTTATGTGTTAAATTTTCTTTTTGATTCAACCGCAGTCCTATGTTAAACTTAATACCTTGATTATAACAATAAATACCTTATAACCATGTTTCTAAGTTGTTTCCTTGTAAATGTGCTCAACAAAAAAACCGTTTTTGTTTTCTTTTTCCATACACACTCAAGTATCTAAAATCAAAGCCTATGTTTCCATTGACTCTATGTAACTCCGAAGATATTAACAGTGCAATAACCTTGCTTAACTAAATAAGTTTATGAATCCAATCATTGCTTGTATCCACTAACCTTTGTTTCTTCATCATGCACCGATCATTCCTATAGAATCCCATCAAACATCACAAAATCCTTGGACACACATCCCTTGACATCTAATTCTAATCCATTTTAAAGGTGTACTCAATTCATATTTTTTAAAATTTTATTAATTTTAAATTCTAGAATTATATAAATTTAATTGTTTTTAAAATTGTTTTAGAAATGGATGATTTTTTTAATACTGTTTATTAATTGGAATATTTTTTGAATAATGATTATTAAGATAATAATAATTTTTTCTTTTGAGAGATTTCAAACAAAAAAATTAATTAGGAGAATTTCGTGAAGATGACACATTAGTATGAAGCTAGGATTTTGTTTAGGGTTACCATCATGACAACCTTAAATTTATATTAAGTAGATAATATTTAATATATGTATTTACCTTTAACTTAAAAGTTATAACAATAAACTATATACGAGATAAATCAAAAACTACAATTCCTTAAATTTTTCAATTAACACAAAAAAGTCTTCCTTGAATGTTTCAAAATACCCTACAAATATTCCTTAAATATTTCACAACATATAACAAACTTTATTTTCTTATATAAATATAGTTGTTGTGCTTACACCCAACACATTCTTTTTCTAAGTTATCATATTTTATAAATCCAAAACCTTTTGCAATCCATATATAAAAATAAATAAATGTAGTGAGATTTCAAAAGGTTTGGATTTATAAAGTATTTGACCTAGATGATTATAAATGTATTGTTGAGGATACAAATGAGTCACGGTTTGTAAGTTATTTTTTGCAAAATTTGTACTTTTTTATTGTTTATTTATGCACCATTTTTGCTCTATTTTTTCGAAAGTGTATGTTCAGAAACTAAATCTACATTAATTATGGTTTTTACCATAAGTTAAAATAGAAAAGATAATTATAATTGCACAGTTATTAATTATAATGGCTTAACTAGAAGAAATCGATATATAAATATTAATATCTAAATTAATATGTACCATGTATTCATTTCTACATTAAAAATATAAAAATTTACAAAATGTATATGCATGATGCATTGATGGTTATTTTTAAGTTCTTAATTCTTAAAGTTATGTGTTAAATTTTCTTTTTGATTCAACCGCAGTCCTATGTTAAACTTAATACCTTGATTATAACAATAAATACCTTATAACCATGTTTCTAAGTTGTTTCCTTGTAAATGTGCTCAACAAAAAAACCGTTTTTGTTTTCTTTTTCCATACACACTCAAGTATCTAAAATCAAAGCCTATGTTTCCATTGACTCTATGTAACTCCGAAGATATTAACAGTGCAATAACCTTGCTTAACTAAATAAGTTTATGAATCCAATCATTGCTTGTATCCACTAACCTTTGTTTCTTCATCATGCACCGATCATTCCTATAGAATCCCATCAAACATCACAAAATCCTTGGACACACATCCCTTGACATCTAATTCTAATCCATTTTAAAGGTGTACTCAATTCATATTTTTTAAAATTTTATTAATTTTAAATTCTAGAATTATATAAATTTAATTGTTTTTAAAATTGTTTTAGAAATGGATGATTTTTTTAATACTGTTTATTAATTGGAATATTTTTTGAATAATGATTATTAAGATAATAATAATTTTTTCTTTTGAGAGATTTCAAACAAAAAAATTAATTAGGAGAATTTCGTGAAGATGACACATTAGTATGAAGCTAGGATTTTGTTTAGGGTTACCATCATGACAACCTTAAATTTATATTAAGTAGATAATATTTAATATATGTATTTACCTTTAACTTAAAAGTTATAACAATAAACTATATACGAGATAAATCAAAAACTACAATTCCTTAAATTTTTCAATTAACACAAAAAAGTCTTCCTTGAATGTTTCAAAATACCCTACAAATATTCCTTAAATATTTCACAACATATAACAAACTTTATTTTCTTATATAAATATAGTTGTTGTGCTTACACCCAACACATTCTTTTTCTAAGTTATCATATTTTATAAATCCAAAACCTTTTGCAATCCATATATAAAAATAAATAAATGTAGTGAGATTTCAAAAGGTTTGGATTTATAAAGTATTTGACCTAGATGATTATAAATGTATTGTTGAGGATACAAATGAGTCACGGTTTGTAAGTTATTTTTTGCAAAATTTGTACTTTTTTATTGTTTATTTATGCACCATTTTTGCTCTATTTTTTCGAAAGTGTATGTTCAGAAACTAAATCTACATTAATTATGGTTTTTACCATAAGTTAAAATAGAAAAGATAATTATAATTGCACAGTTATTAATTATAATGGCTTAACTAGAAGAAATCGATATATAAATATTAATATCTAAATTAATATGTACCATGTATTCATTTCTACATTAAAAATATAAAAATTTACAAAATGTATATGCATGATGCATTGATGGTTATTTTTAAGTTCTTAATTCTTAAAGTTATGTGTTAAATTTTCTTTTTGATTCAACCGCAGTCCTATGTTAAACTTAATACCTTGATTATAACAATAAATACCTTATAACCATGTTTCTAAGTTGTTTCCTTGTAAATGTGCTCAACAAAAAAACCGTTTTGTTTTCTTTTTCCATACACACTCAAGTATCTAAAATCAAAGCCTATGTTTCCATTGACTCTATGTAACTCCGAAGATATTAACAGTGCAATAACCTTGCTTAACTAAATAAGTTTATGAATCCAATCATTGCTTGTATCCACTAACCTTTGTTTCTTCATCATGCACCGATCATTCCTATAGAATCCCATCAAACATCACAAAATCCTTGGACACACATCCCTTGACATCTAATTCTAATCCATTTTAAAGGTGTACTCAATTCATATTTTTTAAAATTTTATTAATTTTAAATTCTAGAATTATATAAATTTAATTGTTTTTAAAATTGTTTTAGAAATGGATGATTTTTTTAATACTGTTTATTAATTGGAATATTTTTTGAATAATGATTATTAAGATAATAATAATTTTTTCTTTTGAGAGATTTCAAACAAAAAAATTAATTAGGAGAATTTCGTGAAGATGACACATTAGTATGAAGCTAGGATTTTGTTTAGGGTTACCATCATGACAACCTTAAATTTATATTAAGTAGATAATATTTAATATATGTATTTACCTTTAACTTAAAAGTTATAACAATAAACTATATACGAGATAAATCAAAAACTACAATTCCTTAAATTTTTCAATTAACACAAAAAAGTCTTCCTTGAATGTTTCAAAATACCCTACAAATATTCCTTAAATATTTCACAACATATAACAAACTTTATTTTCTTATATAAATATAGTTGTTGTGCTTACACCCAACACATTCTTTTTCTAAGTTATCATATTTTATAAATCCAAAACCTTTTGCAATCCATATATAAAAATAAATAAATGTAGTGAGATTTCAAAAGGTTTGGATTTATAAAGTATTTGACCTAGATGATTATAAATGTATTGTTGAGGATACAAATGAGTCACGGTTTGTAAGTTATTTTTTGCAAAATTTGTACTTTTTTATTGTTTATTTATGCACCATTTTTGCTCTATTTTTTCGAAAGTGTATGTTCAGAAACTAAATCTACATTAATTATGGTTTTTACCATAAGTTAAAATAGAAAAGATAATTATAATTGCACAGTTATTAATTATAATGGCTTAACTAGAAGAAATCGATATATAAATATTAATATCTAAATTAATATGTACCATGTATTCATTTCTACATTAAAAATATAAAAATTTACAAAATGTATATGCATGATGCATTGATGGTTATTTTTAAGTTCTTAATTCTTAAAGTTATGTGTT
Source organism: Lathyrus oleraceus (assembly GCF_024323335.1). NCBI lineage: Eukaryota > Viridiplantae > Streptophyta > Magnoliopsida > Fabales > Fabaceae > Lathyrus > Lathyrus oleraceus. Next base: position 33,044 of record NW_026112506.1, read on the forward strand.
AAATTTTCTTTTTGATTCAACCGCAGTCCTATGTTAAACTTAATACCTTGATTATAACAATAAATACCTTATAACCATGTTTCTAAGTTGTTTCCTTGTAAATGTGCTCAACAAAAAAACCGTTTTGTTTTCTTTTTCCATACACACTCAAGTATCTAAAATCAAAGCCTATGTTTCCATTGACTCTATGTAACTCCGAAGATATTAACAGTGCAATAACCTTGCTTAACTAAATAAGTTTATGAATCCAATCATTGCTTGTATCCACTAACCTTTGTTTCTTCATCATGCACCGATCATTCCTATAGAATCCCATCAAACATCACAAAATCCTTGGACACACATCCCTTGACATCTAATTCTAATCCATTTTAAAGGTGTACTCAATTCATATTTTTTAAAATTTTATTAATTTTAAATTCTAGAATTATATAAATTTAATTGTTTTTAAAATTGTTTTAGAAATGGATGATTTTTTTAATACTGTTTATTAATTGGAATATTTTTTGAATAATGATTATTAAGATAATAATAATTTTTTCTTTTGAGAGATTTCAAACAAAAAAATTAATTAGGAGAATTTCGTGAAGATGACACATTAGTATGAAGCTAGGATTTTGTTTAGGGTTACCATCATGACAACCTTAAATTTATATTAAGTAGATAATATTTAATATATGTATTTACCTTTAACTTAAAAGTTATAACAATAAACTATATACGAGATAAATCAAAAACTACAATTCCTTAAATTTTTCAATTAACACAAAAAAGTCTTCCTTGAATGTTTCAAAATACCCTACAAATATTCCTTAAATATTTCACAACATATAACAAACTTTATTTTCTTATATAAATATAGTTGTTGTGCTTACACCCAACACATTCTTTTTCTAAGTTATCATATTTTATAAATCCAAAACCTTTTGCAATCCATATATAAAAATAAATAAATGTAGTGAGATTTCAAAAGGTTTGGATTTATAAAGTATTTGACCTAGATGATTATAAATGTATTGTTGAGGATACAAATGAGTCACGGTTTGTAAGTTATTTTTTGCAAAATTTGTACTTTTTTATTGTTTATTTATGCACCATTTTTGCTCTATTTTTTCGAAAGTGTATGTTCAGAAACTAAATCTACATTAATTATGGTTTTTACCATAAGTTAAAATAGAAAAGATAATTATAATTGCACAGTTATTAATTATAATGGCTTAACTAGAAGAAATCGATATATAAATATTAATATCTAAATTAATATGTACCATGTATTCATTTCTACATTAAAAATATAAAAATTTACAAAATGTATATGCATGATGCATTGATGGTTATTTTTAAGTTCTTAATTCTTAAAGTTATGTGTTAAATTTTCTTTTTGATTCAACCGCAGTCCTATGTTAAACTTAATACCTTGATTATAACAATAAATACCTTATAACCATGTTTCTAAGTTGTTTCCTTGTAAATGTGCTCAACAAAAAAACCGTTTTTGTTTTCTTTTTCCATACACACTCAAGTATCTAAAATCAAAGCCTATGTTTCCATTGACTCTATGTAACTCCGAAGATATTAACAGTGCAATAACCTTGCTTAACTAAATAAGTTTATGAATCCAATCATTGCTTGTATCCACTAACCTTTGTTTCTTCATCATGCACCGATCATTCCTATAGAATCCCATCAAACATCACAAAATCCTTGGACACACATCCCTTGACATCTAATTCTAATCCATTTTAAAGGTGTACTCAATTCATATTTTTTAAAATTTTATTAATTTTAAATTCTAGAATTATATAAATTTAATTGTTTTTAAAATTGTTTTAGAAATGGATGATTTTTTTAATACTGTTTATTAATTGGAATATTTTTTGAATAATGATTATTAAGATAATAATAATTTTTTCTTTTGAGAGATTTCAAACAAAAAAATTAATTAGGAGAATTTCGTGAAGATGACACATTAGTATGAAGCTAGGATTTTGTTTAGGGTTACCATCATGACAACCTTAAATTTATATTAAGTAGATAATATTTAATATATGTATTTACCTTTAACTTAAAAGTTATAACAATAAACTATATACGAGATAAATCAAAAACTACAATTCCTTAAATTTTTCAATTAACACAAAAAAGTCTTCCTTGAATGTTTCAAAATACCCTACAAATATTCCTTAAATATTTCACAACATATAACAAACTTTATTTTCTTATATAAATATAGTTGTTGTGCTTACACCCAACACATTCTTTTTCTAAGTTATCATATTTTATAAATCCAAAACCTTTTGCAATCCATATATAAAAATAAATAAATGTAGTGAGATTTCAAAAGGTTTGGATTTATAAAGTATTTGACCTAGATGATTATAAATGTATTGTTGAGGATACAAATGAGTCACGGTTTGTAAGTTATTTTTTGCAAAATTTGTACTTTTTTATTGTTTATTTATGCACCATTTTTGCTCTATTTTTTCGAAAGTGTATGTTCAGAAACTAAATCTACATTAATTATGGTTTTTACCATAAGTTAAAATAGAAAAGATAATTATAATTGCACAGTTATTAATTATAATGGCTTAACTAGAAGAAATCGATATATAAATATTAATATCTAAATTAATATGTACCATGTATTCATTTCTACATTAAAAATATAAAAATTTACAAAATGTATATGCATGATGCATTGATGGTTATTTTTAAGTTCTTAATTCTTAAAGTTATGTGTTAAATTTTCTTTTTGATTCAACCGCAGTCCTATGTTAAACTTAATACCTTGATTATAACAATAAATACCTTATAACCATGTTTCTAAGTTGTTTCCTTGTAAATGTGCTCAACAAAAAAACCGTTTTGTTTTCTTTTTCCATACACACTCAAGTATCTAAAATCAAAGCCTATGTTTCCATTGACTCTATGTAACTCCGAAGATATTAACAGTGCAATAACCTTGCTTAACTAAATAAGTTTATGAATCCAATCATTGCTTGTATCCACTAACCTTTGTTTCTTCATCATGCACCGATCATTCCTATAGAATCCCATCAAACATCACAAAATCCTTGGACACACATCCCTTGACATCTAATTCTAATCCATTTTAAAGGTGTACTCAATTCATATTTTTTAAAATTTTATTAATTTTAAATTCTAGAATTATATAAATTTAATTGTTTTTAAAATTGTTTTAGAAATGGATGATTTTTTTAATACTGTTTATTAATTGGAATATTTTTTGAATAATGATTATTAAGATAATAATAATTTTTTCTTTTGAGAGATTTCAAACAAAAAAATTAATTAGGAGAATTTCGTGAAGATGACACATTAGTATGAAGCTAGGATTTTGTTTAGGGTTACCATCATGACAACCTTAAATTTATATTAAGTAGATAATATTTAATATATGTATTTACCTTTAACTTAAAAGTTATAACAATAAACTATATACGAGATAAATCAAAAACTACAATTCCTTAAATTTTTCAATTAACACAAAAAAGTCTTCCTTGAATGTTTCAAAATACCCTACAAATATTCCTTAAATATTTCACAACATATAACAAACTTTATTTTCTTATATAAATATAGTTGTTGTGCTTACACCCAACACATTCTTTTTCTAAGTTATCATATTTTATAAATCCAAAACCTTTTGCAATCCATATATAAAAATAAATAAATGTAGTGAGATTTCAAAAGGTTTGGATTTATAAAGTATTTGACCTAGATGATTATAAATGTATTGTTGAGGATACAAATGAGTCACGGTTTGTAAGTTATTTTTTGCAAAATTTGTACTTTTTTATTGTTTATTTATGCACCATTTTTGCTCTATTTTTTCGAAAGTGTATGTTCAGAAACTAAATCTACATTAATTATGGTTTTTACCATAAGTTAAAATAGAAAAGATAATTATAATTGCACAGTTATTAATTATAATGGCTTAACTAGAAGAAATCGATATATAAATATTAATATCTAAATTAATATGTACCATGTATTCATTTCTACATTAAAAATATAAAAATTTACAAAATGTATATGCATGATGCATTGATGGTTATTTTTAAGTTCTTAATTCTTAAAGTTATGTGTTAAATTTTCTTTTTGATTCAACCGCAGTCCTATGTTAAACTTAATACCTTGATTATAACAATAAATACCTTATAACCATGTTTCTAAGTTGTTTCCTTGTAAATGTGCTCAACAAAAAAACCGTTTTTGTTTTCTTTTTCCATACACACTCAAGTATCTAAAATCAAAGCCTATGTTTCCATTGACTCTATGTAACTCCGAAGATATTAACAGTGCAATAACCTTGCTTAACTAAATAAGTTTATGAATCCAATCATTGCTTGTATCCACTAACCTTTGTTTCTTCATCATGCACCGATCATTCCTATAGAATCCCATCAAACATCACAAAATCCTTGGACACACATCCCTTGACATCTAATTCTAATCCATTTTAAAGGTGTACTCAATTCATATTTTTTAAAATTTTATTAATTTTAAATTCTAGAATTATATAAATTTAATTGTTTTTAAAATTGTTTTAGAAATGGATGATTTTTTTAATACTGTTTATTAATTGGAATATTTTTTGAATAATGATTATTAAGATAATAATAATTTTTTCTTTTGAGAGATTTCAAACAAAAAAATTAATTAGGAGAATTTCGTGAAGATGACACATTAGTATGAAGCTAGGATTTTGTTTAGGGTTACCATCATGACAACCTTAAATTTATATTAAGTAGATAATATTTAATATATGTATTTACCTTTAACTTAAAAGTTATAACAATAAACTATATACGAGATAAATCAAAAACTACAATTCCTTAAATTTTTCAATTAACACAAAAAAGTCTTCCTTGAATGTTTCAAAATACCCTACAAATATTCCTTAAATATTTCACAACATATAACAAACTTTATTTTCTTATATAAATATAGTTGTTGTGCTTACACCCAACACATTCTTTTTCTAAGTTATCATATTTTATAAATCCAAAACCTTTTGCAATCCATATATAAAAATAAATAAATGTAGTGAGATTTCAAAAGGTTTGGATTTATAAAGTATTTGACCTAGATGATTATAAATGTATTGTTGAGGATACAAATGAGTCACGGTTTGTAAGTTATTTTTTGCAAAATTTGTACTTTTTTATTGTTTATTTATGCACCATTTTTGCTCTATTTTTTCGAAAGTGTATGTTCAGAAACTAAATCTACATTAATTATGGTTTTTACCATAAGTTAAAATAGAAAAGATAATTATAATTGCACAGTTATTAATTATAATGGCTTAACTAGAAGAAATCGATATATAAATATTAATATCTAAATTAATATGTACCATGTATTCATTTCTACATTAAAAATATAAAAATTTACAAAATGTATATGCATGATGCATTGATGGTTATTTTTAAGTTCTTAATTCTTAAAGTTATGTGTTAAATTTTCTTTTTGATTCAACCGCAGTCCTATGTTAAACTTAATACCTTGATTATAACAATAAATACCTTATAACCATGTTTCTAAGTTGTTTCCTTGTAAATGTGCTCAACAAAAAAACCGTTTTTGTTTTCTTTTTCCATACACACTCAAGTATCTAAAATCAAAGCCTATGTTTCCATTGACTCTATGTAACTCCGAAGATATTAACAGTGCAATAACCTTGCTTAACTAAATAAGTTTATGAATCCAATCATTGCTTGTATCCACTAACCTTTGTTTCTTCATCATGCACCGATCATTCCTATAGAATCCCATCAAACATCACAAAATCCTTGGACACACATCCCTTGACATCTAATTCTAATCCATTTTAAAGGTGTACTCAATTCATATTTTTTAAAATTTTATTAATTTTAAATTCTAGAATTATATAAATTTAATTGTTTTTAAAATTGTTTTAGAAATGGATGATTTTTTTAATACTGTTTATTAATTGGAATATTTTTTGAATAATGATTATTAAGATAATAATAATTTTTTCTTTTGAGAGATTTCAAACAAAAAAATTAATTAGGAGAATTTCGTGAAGATGACACATTAGTATGAAGCTAGGATTTTGTTTAGGGTTACCATCATGACAACCTTAAATTTATATTAAGTAGATAATATTTAATATATGTATTTACCTTTAACTTAAAAGTTATAACAATAAACTATATACGAGATAAATCAAAAACTACAATTCCTTAAATTTTTCAATTAACACAAAAAAGTCTTCCTTGAATGTTTCAAAATACCCTACAAATATTCCTTAAATATTTCACAACATATAACAAACTTTATTTTCTTATATAAATATAGTTGTTGTGCTTACACCCAACACATTCTTTTTCTAAGTTATCATATTTTATAAATCCAAAACCTTTTGCAATCCATATATAAAAATAAATAAATGTAGTGAGATTTCAAAAGGTTTGGATTTATAAAGTATTTGACCTAGATGATTATAAATGTATTGTTGAGGATACAAATGAGTCACGGTTTGTAAGTTATTTTTTGCAAAATTTGTACTTTTTTATTGTTTATTTATGCACCATTTTTGCTCTATTTTTTCGAAAGTGTATGTTCAGAAACTAAATCTACATTAATTATGGTTTTTACCATAAGTTAAAATAGAAAAGATAATTATAATTGCACAGTTATTAATTATAATGGCTTAACTAGAAGAAATCGATATATAAATATTAATATCTAAATTAATATGTACCATGTATTCATTTCTACATTAAAAATATAAAAATTTACAAAATGTATATGCATGATGCATTGATGGTTATTTTTAAGTTCTTAATTCTTAAAGTTATGTGTTAAATTTTCTTTTTGATTCAACCGCAGTCCTATGTTAAACTTAATACCTTGATTATAACAATAAATACCTTATAACCATGTTTCTAAGTTGTTTCCTTGTAAATGTGCTCAACAAAAAAACCGTTTTTGTTTTCTTTTTCCATACACACTCAAGTATCTAAAATCAAAGCCTATGTTTCCATTGACTCTATGTAACTCCGAAGATATTAACAGTGCAATAACCTTGCTTAACTAAATAAGTTTATGAATCCAATCATTGCTTGTATCCACTAACCTTTGTTTCTTCATCATGCACCGATCATTCCTATAGAATCCCATCAAACATCACAAAATCCTTGGACACACATCCCTTGACATCTAATTCTAATCCATTTTAAAGGTGTACTCAATTCATATTTTTTAAAATTTTATTAATTTTAAATTCTAGAATTATATAAATTAATTGTTTTTAAAATTGTTTTAGAAATGGATGATTTTTTTAATACTGTTTATTAATTGGAATATTTTTTGAATAATGATTATTAAGATAATAATAATTTTTTCTTTTGAGAGATTTCAAACAAAAAAATTAATTAGGAGAATTTCGTGAAGATGACACATTAGTATGAAGCTAGGATTTTGTTTAGGGTTACCATCATGACAACCTTAAATTTATATTAAGTAGATAATATTTAATATATGTATTTACCTTTAACTTAAAAGTTATAACAATAAACTATATACGAGATAAATCAAAAACTACAATTCCTTAAATTTTTCAATTAACACAAAAAAGTCTTCCTTGAATGTTTCAAAATACCCTACAAATATTCCTTAAATATTTCACAACATATAACAAACTTTATTTTCTTATATAAATATAGTTGTTGTGCTTACACCCAACACATTCTTTTTCTAAGTTATCATATTTTATAAATCCAAAACCTTTTGCAATCCATATATAAAAATAAATAAATGTAGTGAGATTTCAAAAGGTTTGGATTTATAAAGTATTTGACCTAGATGATTATAAATGTATTGTTGAGGATACAAATGAGTCACGGTTTGTAAGTTATTTTTTGCAAAATTTGTACTTTTTTATTGTTTATTTATGCACCATTTTTGCTCTATTTTTTCGAAAGTGTATGTTCAGAAACTAAATCTACATTAATTATGGTTTTTACCATAAGTTAAAATAGAAAAGATAATTATAATTGCACAGTTATTAATTATAATGGCTTAACTAGAAGAAATCGATATATAAATATTAATATCTAAATTAATATGTACCATGTATTCATTTCTACATTAAAAATATAAAAATTTACAAAATGTATATGCATGATGCATTGATGGTTATTTTTAAGTTCTTAATTCTTAAAGTTATGTGTTAAATTTTCTTTTTGATTCAACCGCAGTCCTATGTTAAACTTAATACCTTGATTATAACAATAAATACCTTATAACCATGTTTCTAAGTTGTTTCCTTGTAAATGTGCTCAACAAAAAAACCGTTTTGTTTTCTTTTTCCATACACACTCAAGTATCTAAAATCAAAGCCTATGTTTCCATTGACTCTATGTAACTCCGAAGATATTAACAGTGCAATAACCTTGCTTAACTAAATAAGTTTATGAATCCAATCATTGCTTGTATCCACTAACCTTTGTTTCTTCATCATGCACCGATCATTCCTATAGAATCCCATCAAACATCACAAAATCCTTGGACACACATCCCTTGACATCTAATTCTAATCCATTTTAAAGGTGTACTCAATTCATATTTTTTAAAATTTTATTAATTTTAAATTCTAGAATTATATAAATTTAATTGTTTTTAAAATTGTTTTAGAAATGGATGATTTTTTTAATACTGTTTATTAATTGGAATATTTTTTGAATAATGATTATTAAGATAATAATAATTTTTTCTTTTGAGAGATTTCAAACAAAAAAATTAATTAGGAGAATTTCGTGAAGATGACACATTAGTATGAAGCTAGGATTTTGTTTAGGGTTACCATCATGACAACCTTAAATTTATATTAAGTAGATAATATTTAATATATGTATTTACCTTTAACTTAAAAGTTATAACAATAAACTATATACGAGATAAATCAAAAACTACAATTCCTTAAATTTTTCAATTAACACAAAAAAGTCTTCCTTGAATGTTTCAAAATACCCTACAAATATTCCTTAAATATTTCACAACATATAACAAACTTTATTTTCTTATATAAATATAGTTGTTGTGCTTACACCCAACACATTCTTTTTCTAAGTTATCATATTTTATAAATCCAAAACCTTTTGCAATCCATATATAAAAATAAATAAATGTAGTGAGATTTCAAAAGGTTTGGATTTATAAAGTATTTGACCTAGATGATTATAAATGTATTGTTGAGGATACAAATGAGTCACGGTTTGTAAGTTATTTTTTGCAAAATTTGTACTTTTTTATTGTTTATTTATGCACCATTTTTGCTCTATTTTTTCGAAAGTGTATGTTCAGAAACTAAATCTACATTAATTATGGTTTTTACCATAAGTTAAAATAGAAAAGATAATTATAATTGCACAGTTATTAATTATAATGGCTTAACTAGAAGAAATCGATATATAAATATTAATATCTAAATTAATATGTACCATGTATTCATTTCTACATTAAAAATATAAAAATTTACAAAATGTATATGCATGATGCATTGATGGTTATTTTTAAGTTCTTAATTCTTAAAGTTATGTGTTAAATTTTCTTTTTGATTCAACCGCAGTCCTATGTTAAACTTAATACCTTGATTATAACAATAAATACCTTATAACCATGTTTCTAAGTTGTTTCCTTGTAAATGTGCTCAACAAAAAAACCGTTTTTGTTTTCTTTTTCCATACACACTCAAGTATCTAAAATCAAAGCCTATGTTTCCATTGACTCTATGTAACTCCGAAGATATTAACAGTGCAATAACCTTGCTTAACTAAATAAGTTTATGAATCCAATCATTGCTTGTATCCACTAACCTTTGTTTCTTCATCATGCACCGATCATTCCTATAGAATCCCATCAAACATCACAAAATCCTTGGACACACATCCCTTGACATCTAATTCTAATCCATTTTAAAGGTGTACTCAATTCATATTTTTTAAAATTTTATTAATTTTAAATTCTAGAATTATATAAATTTAATTGTTTTTAAAATTGTTTTAGAAATGGATGATTTTTTTAATACTGTTTATTAATTGGAATATTTTTGAATAATGATTATTAAGATAATAATAATTTTTTCTTTTGAGAGATTTCAAACAAAAAAATTAATTAGGAGAATTTCGTGAAGATGACACATTAGTATGAAGCTAGGATTTTGTTTAGGGTTACCATCATGACAACCTTAAATTTATATTAAGTAGATAATATTTAATATATGTATTTACCTTTAACTTAAAAGTTATAACAATAAACTATATACGAGATAAATCAAAAACTACAATTCCTTAAATTTTTCAATTAACACAAAAAAGTCTTCCTTGAATGTTTCAAAATACCCTACAAATATTCCTTAAATATTTCACAACATATAACAAACTTTATTTTCTTATATAAATATAGTTGTTGTGCTTACACCCAACACATTCTTTTTCTAAGTTATCATATTTTATAAATCCAAAACCTTTTGCAATCCATATATAAAAATAAATAAATGTAGTGAGATTTCAAAAGGTTTGGATTATAAAGTATTTGACCTAGATGATTATAAATGTATTGTTGAGGATACAAATGAGTCACGGTTTGTAAGTTATTTTTTGCAAAATTTGTACTTTTTTATTGTTTATTTATGCACCATTTTTGCTCTATTTTTTCGAAAGTGTATGTTCAGAAACTAAATCTACATTAATTATGGTTTTTACCATAAGTTAAAATAGAAAAGATAATTATAATTGCACAGTTATTAATTATAATGGCTTAACTAGAAGAAATCGATATATAAATATTAATATCTAAATTAATATGTACCATGTATTCATTTCTACATTAAAAATATAAAAATTTACAAAATGTATATGCATGATGCATTGATGGTTATTTTTAAGTTCTTAATTCTTAAAGTTATGTGTTAAATTTTCTTTTTGATTCAACCGCAGTCCTATGTTAAACTTAATACCTTGATTATAACAATAAATACCTTATAACCATGTTTCTAAGTTGTTTCCTTGTAAATGTGCTCAACAAAAAAACCGTTTTTGTTTTCTTTTTCCATACACACTCAAGTATCTAAAATCAAAGCCTATGTTTCCATTGACTCTATGTAACTCCGAAGATATTAACAGTGCAATAACCTTGCTTAACTAAATAAGTTTATGAATCCAATCATTGCTTGTATCCACTAACCTTTGTTTCTTCATCATGCACCGATCATTCCTATAGAATCCCATCAAACATCACAAAATCCTTGGACACACATCCCTTGACATCTAATTCTAATCCATTTTAAAGGTGTACTCAATTCATATTTTTTAAAATTTTATTAATTTTAAATTCTAGAATTATATAAATTTAATTGTTTTTAAAATTGTTTTAGAAATGGATGATTTTTTTAATACTGTTTATTAATTGGAATATTTTTTGAATAATGATTATTAAGATAATAATAATTTTTTCTTTTGAGAGATTTCAAACAAAAAAATTAATTAGGAGAATTTCGTGAAGATGACACATTAGTATGAAGCTAGGATTTTGTTTAGGGTTACCATCATGACAACCTTAAATTTATATTAAGTAGATAATATTTAATATATGTATTTACCTTTAACTTAAAAGTTATAACAATAAACTATATACGAGATAAATCAAAAACTACAATTCCTTAAATTTTTCAATTAACACAAAAAAGTCTTCCTTGAATGTTTCAAAATACCCTACAAATATTCCTTAAATATTTCACAACATATAACAAACTTTATTTTCTTATATAAATATAGTTGTTGTGCTTACACCCAACACATTCTTTTTCTAAGTTATCATATTTTATAAATCCAAAACCTTTTGCAATCCATATATAAAAATAAATAAATGTAGTGAGATTTCAAAAGGTTTGGATTTATAAAGTATTTGACCTAGATGATTATAAATGTATTGTTGAGGATACAAATGAGTCACGGTTTGTAAGTTATTTTTTGCAAAATTTGTACTTTTTTATTGTTTATTTATGCACCATTTTTGCTCTATTTTTTCGAAAGTGTATGTTCAGAAACTAAATCTACATTAATTATGGTTTTTACCATAAGTTAAAATAGAAAAGATAATTATAATTGCACAGTTATTAATTATAATGGCTTAACTAGAAGAAATCGATATATAAATATTAATATCTAAATTAATATGTACCATGTATTCATTTCTACATTAAAAATATAAAAATTTACAAAATGTATATGCATGATGCATTGATGGTTATTTTTAAGTTCTTAATTCTTAAAGTTATGTGTTAAATTTTCTTTTTGATTCAACCGCAGTCCTATGTTAAACTTAATACCTTGATTATAACAATAAATACCTTATAACCATGTTTCTAAGTTGTTTCCTTGTAAATGTGCTCAACAAAAAAACCGTTTTGTTTTCTTTTTCCATACACACTCAAGTATCTAAAATCAAAGCCTATGTTTCCATTGACTCTATGTAACTCCGAAGATATTAACAGTGCAATAACCTTGCTTAACTAAATAAGTTTATGAATCCAATCATTGCTTGTATCCACTAACCTTTGTTTCTTCATCATGCACCGATCATTCCTATAGAATCCCATCAAACATCACAAAATCCTTGGACACACATCCCTTGACATCTAATTCTAATCCATTTTAAAGGTGTACTCAATTCATATTTTTTAAAATTTTATTAATTTTAAATTCTAGAATTATATAAATTAAATTGTTTTTAAAATTGTTTTAGAAATGGATGATTTTTTTAATACTGTTTATTAATTGGAATATTTTTTGAATAATGATTATTAAGATAATAATAATTTTTTCTTTTGAGAGATTTCAAACAAAAAAATTAATTAGGAGAATTTCGTGAAGATGACACATTAGTATGAAGCTAGGATTTTGTTTAGGGTTACCATCATGACAACCTTAAATTTATATTAAGTAGATAATATTTAATATATGTATTTACCTTTAACTTAAAAGTTATAACAATAAACTATATACGAGATAAATCAAAAACTACAATTCCTTAAATTTTTCAATTAACACAAAAAAGTCTTCCTTGAATGTTTCAAAATACCCTACAAATATTCCTTAAATATTTCACAACATATAACAAACTTTATTTTCTTATATAAATATAGTTGTTGTGCTTACACCCAACACATTCTTTTTCTAAGTTATCATATTTTATAAATCCAAAACCTTTTGCAATCCATATATAAAAATAAATAAATGTAGTGAGATTTCAAAAGGTTTGGATCTATAAAGTATTTGACCTAGATGATTATAAATGTATTGTTGAGGATACAAATGAGTCACGGTTTGTAAGTTATTTTTTGCAAAATTTGTACTTTTTTATTGTTTATTTATGCACCATTTTTGCTCTATTTTTTCGAAAGTGTATGTTCAGAAACTAAATCTACATTAATTATGGTTTTTACCATAAGTTAAAATAGAAAAGATAATTATAATTGCACAGTTATTAATTATAATGGCTTAACTAGAAGAAATCGATATATAAATATTAATATCTAAATTAATATGTACCATGTATTCATTTCTACATTAAAAATATAAAAATTTACAAAATGTATATGCATGATGCATTGATGGTTATTTTTAAGTTCTTAATTCTTAAAGTTATGTGTTAAATTTTCTTTTTGATTCAACCGCAGTCCTATGTTAAACTTAATACCTTGATTATAACAATAAATACCTTATAACCATGTTTCTAAGTTGTTTCCTTGTAAATGTGCTCAACAAAAAAATCGCTTTTGTTTTCTTTTTCCATACACACTCAAGTATCTAAAATCAAAGCCTATGTTTCCATTGACTCTATGTAACTCCGAAGATATTAACAGTGCAATAACCTTGCTTAACTAAATAAGTTTATGAATCCAATCATTGCTTGTATCCACTAACCTTTGTTTCTTCATCATGCACCGATCATTCCTATAGAATCCCATCAAACATCACAAAATCCTTGGACACACATCCCTTGACATCTAATTCTAATCCATTTTAAAGGTGTACTCAATTCATATTTTTTAAAATTTTATTAATTTTAAATTCTAGAATTATATAAATTTAATTGTTTTTAAAATTGTTTTAGAAATGGATGATTTTTTTAATACTGTTTATTAATTGGAATATTTTTTGAATAATGATTATTAAGATAATAATAATTTTTTCTTTTGAGAGATTTCAAACAAAAAAATTAATTAGGAGAATTTCGTGAAGATGACACATTAGTATGAAGCTAGGATTTTGTTTAGGGTTACCATCATGACAACCTTAAATTTATATTAAGTAGATAATATTTAATATATGTATTTACCTTTAACTTAAAAGTTATAACAATAAACTATATACGAGATAAATCAAAAACTACAATTCCTTAAATTTTTCAATTAACACAAAAAAGTCTTCCTTGAATGTTTCAAAATACCCTACAAATATTCCTTAAATATTTCACAACATATAACAAACTTTATTTTCTTATATAAATATAGTTGTTGTGCTTACACCCAACACATTCTTTTTCTAAGTTATCATATTTTATAAATCCAAAACCTTTTGCAATCCATATATAAAAATAAATAAATGTAGTGAGATTTCAAAAGGTTTGGATTTATAAAGTATTTGACCTAGATGATTATAAATGTATTGTTGAGGATACAAATGAGTCACGGTTTGTAAGTTATTTTTTGCAAAATTTGTACTTTTTTATTGTTTATTTATGCACCATTTTTGCTCTATTTTTTCGAAAGTGTATGTTCAGAAACTAAATCTACATTAATTATGGTTTTTACCATAAGTTAAAATAGAAAAGATAATTATAATTGCACAGTTATTAATTATAATGGCTTAACTAGAAGAAATCGATATATAAATATTAATATCTAAATTAATATGTACCATGTATTCATTTCTACATTAAAAATATAAAAATTTACAAAATGTATATGCATGATGCATTGATGGTTATTTTTAAGTTCTTAATTCTTAAAGTTATGTGTTAAATTTTCTTTTTGATTCAACCGCAGTCCTATGTTAAACTTAATACCTTGATTATAACAATAAATACCTTATAACCATGTTTCTAAGTTGTTTCCTTGTAAATGTGCTCAACAAAAAAACCGTTTTTGTTTTCTTTTTCCATACACACTCAAGTATCTAAAATCAAAGCCTATGTTTCCATTGACTCTATGTAACTCCGAAGATATTAACAGTGCAATAACCTTGCTTAACTAAATAAGTTTATGAATCCAATCATTGCTTGTATCCACTAACCTTTGTTTCTTCATCATGCACCGATCATTCCTATAGAATCCCATCAAACATCACAAAATCCTTGGACACACATCCCTTGACATCTAATTCTAATCCATTTTAAAGGTGTACTCAATTCATATTTTTTAAAATTTTATTAATTTTAAATTCTAGAATTATATAAATTAATTGTTTTTAAAATTGTTTTAGAAATGGATGATTTTTTTAATATGTTTATTAATTGGAATATTTTTTGAATAATGATTATTAAGATAATAATAATTTTTCTTTTGAGAGATTTCAAACAAAAAAATTAATTAGGAGAATTTCGTGAAGATGACACATTAGTATGAAGCTAGGATTTTGTTTAGGGTTACCATCATGACAACCTTAAATTTATATTAAGTAGATAATATTTAATATATGTATTTACCTTTAACTTAAAAGTTATAACAATAAACTATATACGAGATAAATCAAAAACTACAATTCCTTAAATTTTTCAATTAACACAAAAAAGTCTTCCTTGAATGTTTCAAAATACCCTACAAATATTCCTTAAATATTTGACAACATATAACAAACTTTATTTTCTTATATAAATATAGTTGTTGTGCTTACACCCAACACATTTTTTTTCTAAGTTATCATATTTTATAAATCCAAAACCTTTTGCAATCCATATATAAAAATAAATAAATGTAGTGAGATTTCAAAAGGTTTGGATTTATAAAGTATTTGACCTAGATGATTATAAATGTATTGTTGAGGATACAAATGAGTCACGGTTTGTAAGTTATTTTTTGCAAAATTTGTACTTTTTTATTGTTTATTTATGCACCATTTTTGCTCTATTTTTTCGAAAGTGTATGTTCAGAAACTAAATCTACATTAATTATGGTTTTTACCATAAGTTAAAATAGAAAAGATAATTATAATTGCACAGTTATTAATTATAATGGCTTAACTAGAAGAAATCGATATATAAATATTAATATCTAAATTAATATGTACCATGTATTCATTTCTACATTAAAAATATAAAAATTTACAAAATGTATATGCATGATGCATTGATGGTTATTTTTAAGTTCTTAATTCTTAAAGTTATGTGTTAAATTTTCTTTTTGATTCAACCGCAGTCCTATGTTAAACTTAATACCTTGATTATAACAATAAATACCTTATAACCATGTTTCTAAGTTGTTTCCTTGTAAATGTGCTCAACAAAAAAAATCGCTTTTGTTTTCTTTTTCCATACACACTCAAGTATCTAAAATCAAAGCCTATGTTTCCATTGACTCTATGTAACTCCGAAGATATTAACAGTGCAATAACCTTGCTTAACTAAATAAGTTTATGAATCCAATCATTGCTTGTATCCACTAACCTTTGTTTCTTCATAATGCACCGATCATTCCTATAGAATCTCATCAAACATCACAAAATCCTTGGACACACATCCCTTGACATCTAATTCTAATCCATTTTAAAGGTGTACTCAATTCATATTTTTTAAAATTTTATTAATTTTAAATTCTAGAATTATATAAATTAAATTGTTTTTAAATTGTTTTAGAAATGGATGATTTTTTTAATATTGTTTATTAATTGGAATATTTTTTGAATAATGATTATTAAGATAATAATAATTTTTTCTTTTGAGAGATTTCAAACAAAAAAATTAATTAGGAGAATTTCGTGAAGATGACACATTAGTATGAAGCTAGGATTTTGTTTAGGGTTACCATCTTGACAACCTTAAATTTATATTAAGTAGATAATATTTAATATATGTATTTACCTTTAACTTAAAAGTTATAACAATAAACTATATACGAGATAAATCAAAAACTACAATTCCTTAAATTTTTCAATTAACACAAAAAAGTCTTCCTTGAATGTTTCAAAATACCCTACAAATATTCCTTAAATATTTGACAACATATAACAAACTTTATTTTCTTATTTAAATATAGTTGTTGTGCTTACACCCAACACATTTATTTTCAAAGTTATCATATTTTAAAATCCAAAACCTTTTGCAATCCATATATAAAATTAATAAATGTAGTGAGATTTCAAAAGGTTTGGATTTATAAAGTGTTTGACCTAGATGATTATAAATGTATTGTTGAGGATACAAATGAGTCATGGTTTGTAAGTTATTTTTTGCAAAATTTGTACTTTTTTATTGTTTATTTATGCACCATTTTTGCTCTATTTTTTCGAAAGTGTATGTTCAGAAACTAAATCAACATTAATTATGGTTTTTACCATAAGTTAAAATAGAAAAGATAATTATAGTTGCACAGTTATTAATTATAATGGATTAACTAGAAGAAATTGATATATAAATAATAATATCTAAATTAATATGAACCATGTATTCATTTCTACATTAAAAATATAAAAATTTACAAAATGTATATGCATGATGCATAGATGGTTATTTTTAAGTTCTTAATTCTTAAAGTTGTGTGTTAAATTTTCTTTTTGATTCAACCGCAGTCCTATGTTAAACTTAATACCTTGATTATAACAATAAATACCTTATAACCATGTTTCTAAGTTGTTTCTTTGCAAATGTGCTCAACAAAAAAAATAGCTTTTGTTTTCTTTTTCCATACACACTCAAGTATCTAAAATCAAAGCCTATGTTTCCATTGACTCTATGTTACTCCGAAGATATAAACAGTGCAAAAACCTTGCTTAACTAAATAAGTTTATGAATCCAATCATTGCTTGTATCCACTAACCTTTGTTTCTTCATCATTCACCGATCATTCCTATAGAATCTCATCAAACATCACAAAATCCTTGGACACACATCCCTTGACATCTAATTTTAATCCATTTTGAAGGTGTATTCAATTCATATTTTTTAAAATTTTATTAATTTTAAATTCTAGAATTATATAAATTAAATTGTTTTTAAAATTGTTTTAGAAATGGATGATTTTTTAATATTGTTTGTTTATTAATTGGAATATTTTTTCAATAATGATTATTAAGATAATAATAATTTTTTCTATTGAGAGATTTCAAACAAAAAAATTAATTAGGAGAATTTCGTGAAGATGACACATTAGTATGAAGCTAGGATTTTGTTTAGGGTTACCATCATGACAACCTTAAATTTATATTAAGTAGATAATGTAACAACCCGTATAATATATATCTAGAAAAATATCATACAAGTGTTAAATTTTGGTACTGTCACAACATAAGTGCCTAATGGCATCAATATATATACATGTCCAAACTAAAAACATCAATGGAACATGTTATACAATAACGCCTAAACAATAAAAATCTAAGAACTGATCGCGACTTTATGAGTATATCGGGGTACTAACTGCAAGTGCACAGTCTAATCGCGTAGTTTTAAAATATATCGATCCCACAGGGACTTAATGAATCGATCTACAGTTTTTCTAGGGTTACTGCGTAAAGCTAAGGCGGATGATACTTTAATGATTAGGGGAAAAAATAAAACTAAATTTGGATCTAGATAAAATATCAAATAACATGGATATCAGTATGTAGTTCATCGTAATTGGGGAATCAAATCTTCGTTGGTCTTTTTCTTAATTTTAAAATAAGTCTTTTCAGTAGACACTATTAATTAAAAGTGTTTTCCTCAAACTCTCGCTCTGTTGAATTAGACTATGACTTTATATTTTAACGTACGCTCTCACTATTTCGTTAAATCTAAAATCACTTTTGAAAATAATAGAATCTATGGAAACTCCTTTTGAGAAAATACTAACCGTTTAAACGCCCTCGTCTCAAACTCTCGCTCTGTTGACTTAGACTATATGATTAAACTTAAATGCTTAACTCTCGTCCTCACATTTAACTTTTAAAAATAATTTTTGAAAATAATTAGAATTCAATTAACCTTAAAAATTGCTTTCGCCCTGATTTAAAGTTAATGTTCAATTTACACTGTCCAGTTAAAAACTCAAATCGTCGTTCTATTGATTTTAACTTCTTTATGTCTTTTACTCTCGTACAAAAACCTTGGTATTAACTTTGTAAATTGAGACCAGAAAAAGAGTGACTATATTCTGAAATAAATTTAAACCAACTCAATTTTGATTCCTTTATTCCGCTTACTTTACATACCGATATCTAAATTAATTAGCCAGACATGATAAACATGCATAAACAATAATCATGCATAAATACGGCCATATCTAACAAACAATATGTATAAACAGCGGAACAAAGCATATGTAAATTAAAACAATAAATCAATTAATTAATGAACCTGGAAAAATACTAGAAATCTGTGGTTCTATCTCCTACGCTTCGGTGCTCAAACACTCCACCACAAGTCGGTTGGATTTGTTCTTCACAATTCTCGATCAGATAGGAAAATAAAAACAAGGAAATAAAATACTATGATCTAACGTAAGGTTAGATCCAGTAAAAATTACACAATAATTTCCGGTGTAGAAACTATCGTGAGAAAATAAATTGTATGCTTCGGAAATTAAACTAGAAAAGAAAAGAAAATAAATTGCTTGAAAAATTAGAATGCTGGAAAAATAATGCTGGAAAAATTGTACGGAGAAGAGAGAGCCCAAATTGGCTTTTGTGAGGTTTATTTATATTAACCTCCCAAGATAACCGTTTCCTCGAATGGGTCTTCAGTGTGGTTCAAAACGTCTACGAGTGCAGGAGAGAATTTAGGGGAAACCGTCCACTCCGTTACGCACGTAAAGCCTAAAATATAGGATGGAATGTGTGACGTCCGTCACACTATGTGTTACGGTCGTAACACTAGGTTTTAGGACGTGGCGATCGGCACGTGCTTGTTGCGGTCGTGACAGCAAATCGTTATTTGTTCCAAGCGTGGGCTGGGCTTTGGTGCTTCAGCTCGCTGCTTTTCCTAGAAAATCCTCTTTTTGCACCCCTCTTCTTTCTTTTTCACACGTGCTTTAAATAATGATACCTGAAATAAATAATAAGAAAATACCGAGTAATATCGAATAATATAAAATAAATTGAATCAAATAACGATATAATTTAATTAAATCAAGTCTAAAAATGTGATATAGTTTCATGTTATCAAACTCCCCCACACTTAGACTTTTGCTTGTCCTCAAGCAAGATGAAATTTCCAAACACACATCAATTCGTAATAGGTTGCAAGTAAATCTCGTTTAGAAATAACCTGAGTTTAATCTTAACATCAAAACTACCGTAACAACACTAGATAACCCCACCTTATGCAAACCAGTTCGAGTCATGCTATTATAGCTCAGCCTAGTTCTTCTACTCTTATTTCACCCGTTTTCATTCGAGCGAAATCACATTAAGCCCTTTATCTTTTCGCGCACATAGTGGAGTAGCCGGTTAGCGATTCTGATCCCCTTTTAGTTAGAAGTTCTGGTACATAAGTTGGATAACTTATTTATTTAGTCTATTGCAAATTGCGGGGGATCGGACCGTAGTCCGCCCTACCAAGTTTAGCACCAGAAACCGTTGAACCAACTCACAATGGATCGTTCATACCATGTTTTTGTAGGGTCTGCAACCTTTGGATTAAATGATCGGGTAAGGATCACCTAACTTAATTAGTGCATTTCCTAATTTTTAATATGTTGTTTTGGGAATCATTCACTTGTATTCATCGGCTCTCCACGTAGTTTGCTATTAAGATGGTGCCGACTTCTCGTATAAATTACTCGGGGTTACTATAAAACTAAAAGTTCAAGAATTGGTATAATAGGTACTTAAACTGATCTAACATGCTGAGGTTTTTAGAGTGTTGGGGCGGTAATAATTTTGTCTTAATTTCACTCAAGTTTTATAAAATAAGCAACCTTTATACTTATTGAGTGTGTTGAATTTTGTTATGGCTCAAGAAAATTGAGGAGAATAGATAATAAAAATTTTCACACTAGGGACTTGACTTAAGAAGAAAAAATTTATTATTGAAAGGGAAATAACATACTTGAATTGAAAGGGAAATAACATACTTGAAAGGGAAATAAACATACTGATAGGAAATCTTAACATGAAAGAAACAAAGTTATCCCCCCTACACTTAAATGAAACATTGTCCCCAATGTTTCAAAAAAGCGAAAAAAAAAGGAAAAGATGGTACGTAAACTCAATTCTGCCTGTGTCCTCTTGTTCTCGGACCCGGTGATCGTTCATGTACTGCCAAGTCATCAAACCTGTTAAGCAAGTCAGTGAACCTCTGGTCGGTTATTGCATTCCTCTCTTGTTGTTGTTGTTGCATCTGGCGCATCAGTTGCATTACTTCGTTATTCTGCGCATGCATGGCATCAAGCCGTTGGCCTTGATGTTCAATAGCATCCATGATGTCATCATTTGTTGCAGGCCTTCTTCTTCGACGATGTCGGGAGGATGGACCAGCTACATTATCGGAAGGATTATGTGGGACAGAATGTTGTTCAGGACCTTGATCACCTTGCTTCATTTCATCAAACTCGTCTGGGGGCGGGTTTGCTTGTGTAGGCATGGTAGGTTCGGGAGCATTCAAATCGTAGATGAATCTGTTGGGGTTAGTAACATCGGTGAGTGCAATGTTGGGCATAACGACGCTTGGGATTTCTTGGTTATTCACCATAAGATAATAATTTCCGCCTACCCTATTTTTGATTAAGCGGCAGGAGCGACAATAGCTGATATCCATAAACAGGGGTAGCAAAGATTGCAAATTCTGAAGTCGGCCCCCTAAATTTAAACCGAGTGCGATGGTGGTTATTAATCCTCCAATCACAAAAGGTTGATTGCCTCGAGCATAAAGGGTACGGATATGGTGAAGTAAGAAAGAGGCGGCGTTTACCTTTGTATTTGCTGAAAAGATGCAGTGTAGGAAGAATAATTCTTTCGCGTTAACTTTGCTTTTGTTGGCTCTTCCAAAGATGGTGTTTTGCAAAATACGGATAAAATACCGGATAGTGGGGTTGTGTATGTGTGAAGCAAGTAATGCATCCCAATTGGTGGTTACCACACCGGATATTTTTCCAAAAAGGTCGAATGCGTTCGTGTTCCATTCTGAGTTTGGAGGGATTCTTGGGTGGACGTCGTCTCCTTCAGGAAAACGTAGCATGGCACTCAATTGTTCTTGAGATAGTGCGTACTCAGTGTTGAACATACAGAATTTTGCGACTGTCATATGGTGAACTGGACTTTTGTGTTTTTGCTTTAGAAAGCAAATGTCGCGGTTAGCAAGAGTCGCCGCCGACTTTTCTTTTATCCAATAAGGAAAGGTGGAAAAGAACAGGAAAGACCTTGATTAGATTTTGGGTTCGGGAGGTACATTATACAAAGGGAAGGTGTTAGCACCCTTTGTATCCATGGTTATCCATGGGCTCTTAATTGCTGGATCACTTATGTTTGTCTGAAAAGTGTTTGTGAATTGCTTAAAAAATGTTTTGAAATGAGAGTTTAACTTTGTAATGATTCTTGTACGAATGTATACAAAGTATTTATCTCGTTTAATTTTGAAAGCGGTTTAGGAAAATATAACTTGGCAATGATTCTAGTACGAATGTATACCAAGTGGTGATTTTCTAGTATTTGCAAGGTGTGAAAAATGTTTTAGGTTGTGAGCCAGCAATTAAGAGTTATACCGACCCAAGGTCTTTATGGGCATTTCCTATCCTTATGAGGGTAAAACTGTCCTTACTATTGAGAAGTAAGTAATTTTATCCTTTGGATGTAAAGGGACATCGTAGGGTCATCGATCGGTCATTGAAGGCAACATTTGTAAGGATACCTTAGCATTCGAAGGGACGATCATCATTAACCGTAGGCTACAACGACGGGACATCGAGGGACAAAATCATGTATTCGTAGGCAACATCCGAGGGACTATGATTTATTTTATAGGGACATGATGATTTAACCGAAGGGTCTTGGCTAAGTGTATCCCCACATTCGCGGGACATGACCGTAATACCGTAATACCGTAGGGCAACAAAGAGAGGTCCAAGATCCCAAAATCAAAGGCAATATTTTACAATCAATTAGGTAGTTGTAATCAATTAAGTAATTAGATCCACATTATAATCAATTAGGTAATTAGGATGAATCTCCACATTAAAATCAATTAAGTAATTAGGATGAATCTCCACATTAAAATCAATTAAGTAATTAGGATGAATCTCCACAAGGGTATCCCACAAATAAAGTGGGATACCTAGCAAGCTAACCTCTTCGGGAGTATGTGAGTCCTTACAATATTCAGCAAACAGGTCAGAATACCAAATGGGGGTGCAATCGAGGATTACACCGCAAAAGGAACACAGCAGTAGGAATGTCAGGCAAAATAACGCATGATTAAAATAGAACAGATCAGATAAGCATAGAACATAACAACCAAAATATTAGCGACTGTCACGTTCGCCTCTGCCTCGCCTAGCGAAGGCTTAGCGAATACTCGCTACATGCTCGCTTAGCGATGTGCTAGCGAGCAGCTGCAGGTTTTGAATTTCAGAACGGTACGATCTCAGCATGTTGCACGCCCTATGGCATCCTGTCATACCCTAAAATTTGCCCGTTGATATTACAAGGCATCTTTCAAGGCATTCCGACTTGTTCTGCAAGGCACTGACATCAAATGGACAAAAGCCCAGCTCACAACAGGCCCAATCCAAAAATGGCCCAAAATGGCTTGCTCGCTAGGCGAGCAACTCCTTCGCCTAGCGAACACTTCATCATGACACTCGCCCAGCGAAGCATCAGATCCAGAAAAAAGCCCAGAATGGCTTGCTCGCTAGGCGAGCAATTCCTTCGCCTAGCGAAGCTTGCGAAAATCTGAAGTTTTGGACCTCATTTTAAGCCCATTAGGTCACCACCACTACTACTATAAATACCAGCTCTTCTGCCACGAAAAGGGACACACAGACGAAGACGGACGGAAAAGGACGGAAACCCTAGCACCGAAACCCTGCTGATCCAAAGAGTTCGGAAGACGGAAACCCTGAAGGCCGCTCACCCGCGCCGAAACTCCCGCCGCCCAACTCGATCCGGCCTCCAAGCAGTCAATCCCTCTTAATCTTGCAATTGCACACAGGTTTGCGTATCACCGCTGTTTTACGTTTCCAATTGATATTCTTTACCTACATGATGCATTCCAATTAAAGTTTGATATGTAGTCTAATTTCGTATGTGAATCTAAGTATGAACATCCTGTATATTTGTATATGCTATGCCTGTGATCGAATGCCATAATAGTGCAGGTTGTCGGAAGTCATGCTGCTGCCAAGCTCCAAACCCGTGGCCGCTCGCTAGCTCATCGCTAAGCGAGCCTGCAGCGAGCCTTCGCTGAGCCTTCGCTAGGCGAAGCAGAGGCGAACGGGACAGTGACTGCTTTGTCCCTTTGCTGTTCTATTTTATGTGTATTTAATTATGATTTTGCATCGTTTGGCTTGAACTCATAAACCGTTATGTGCATTTTATGGTAATAGTCAAATCATATTTTATCCTAATGCTCTAACCCGTGCGTTGAATGGTGTAAAAGCTTCCATATCCCCAATGAAGTGGCCGGCTAGGTACTCCACTTTACGTGTGGGAGACCTTCGTGGAGACGGATTCCATATTACATCACTTTTATGTGAAGATTCATATTGATTGCCTAATTAATTTTAATGTATTAGTTTTTAATGTATTGATTTTAATGTGTTGACTTTAATGTGGAAACTCATCATAATTACCTAATGAATGTTAAAATATGGACTTTAAATAAATGATATCGGACCTCTCTTCGTTACCCCACGATTACGGTATTATGGTCATGTCCCGCGAATGTGGAGATACCCTTAGCAAAGACCCTTCGGTTAAATCATCATGGTCCCTCGGATGTTGCCTTCGAAAATACGATTTTGTCCCTCGATGACCCTTCGGTGTAGCCTACGGTTAAATGATGATAGTCCCTTCGAATGCTAAGGTATCCTCACAACTGTTGCCTTCAATGACCAATCGATGACCCTACGATGACCCTTTAACATCCCAAGGGTAAAACTACTTACTTCTCAATAGTAAGGACAGTTTTACCCTCACAAGGATAGGAAATGACGAGAAAGACCTCGGACAGGTATAACCCTTAATTGCTCATTCATAACCTAAAAAAATATACTATTCACGCCTCACACATTTCAAACATCCTTTTGGAAAATCACCACTTAGCATACATCCGTACTAGGATCATTGCCGAGTTATATTTTTCTAAACCATTTTCAAAATTAAACGAGATAACCACTTTGTATACATTCATGCAAGAATCATTACAAAGTTAAATTCTCCTTTTCAAAACATTTTTCACACATTTCTCAAAACACTTTTTCAAACAAGGAAAACATAAATGATTGAGCAATTAAGAGCCCATGGATAACCATGGATACAAAGGGTGCTAACACCTTCCCTTTGTATAACGTACCTCCCGAACCTAAGAATCTAAATTAAGGTCTTTCCTGTTCTTTTCCACCTTTCCTTATCGGATAAAAGAAAAGTCGGTGGCGACTCTTGCTAACCGCGACATTGCGATTAAAAAACAAAAAGTCCAGTTCACCGTATGACAGAACTGGCGACTCTGCTGGGGACTACAAAGAGAGGTCCATCTTAAAAAAAAAAAAAAAAATCATTTATGTTTTATTGTTCCTTCTTTTAAGGGAGCTTTGAGTGAAAGATCCTACACCCGGATCTAGTGTACCTTAGGTAAGTAGCAATAGATCATCGCGACTATCCGGCGTATACTGGAATGGTTAAAATGATGGCTACGGTTAATGTGACGCTTTGGTTGTCCTGATGGTCCTCATGTTACTTGAGGAAAAATTTGGCTTCCGCGTGGTGTCATCAAAGCATTAACCAGACCTTTAGAACCCTAATTGACTCATCCTAGCCATTAGAAAGTAGTGAGATAACTGACTTCGGTTCCGACTGGGGTTGGTTGATACTCGATACTACACTCTTTGAGATTGGACTTTAGGGAAGCTTCGGTCAACCACTTGGTGTTGCACTGAAGTGGACTTAAAGAAAGGTCGATGATCTGAGATCCTTCTAGAACCCGGTTACTATTCTAGGACAGGTTGAACCAACCAAACTTCAGTGGGGAGGGTACTTACCTATGGAACTCATGCAAGCCTTAAAACCTAGGAATGATTGTTGTGTGGTTTGCATAACATCATAACATCATAACATCATAACATCATAACATCATAACATCATAACATCATTGTACTAACCGTTTCAAGGACTTAGGGATTTAGCTTTGCTCTGTTGAACAGGTTATGGCTTCCAGGAAGACTATCCGGATCAATCTTGTAACGATCTCTCCTCAACTCAAGGATTTAGTGTCAGAACTTCCCGATCATGCTCAGTTCATCAAGAAACATGGTTCTCTCCTCAGCTTGGTTACCACCGGTTTCAAAGAAGATATGATGAGAGTTCTATTCCAGTTCTTCGATCCTAAACATCATTGCTTCACTTTCCCAGATTATCAGTTGGTGCCCACATTGGAAGAGTTTTCCAAGCTACTTGGGATACCTATCCTTGATCAAATACCTTTCAGTGGTCTGGAAAAGATTCCGAAGTCTGAAGAGGTTGCCGCAGCTTTACACATGACAAAGTCCGACATTGAAACTAATTGGGTAACAAGGAGTGGAATGAAAGGTTTACTTGCCAAATTTCTGATAAGTAAAGCCCGGGAATTCCTAAAAGTTATGAATGTGCATGCTTTTGAAGATGTTCTAGCATTGCTAATCTATGGTTTGGTGCTATTCCCTAGTCCGGACCAATTCATAGACGTGAATGCTATTAAGATATTCCTCACTCATAATCCTGTGCCTACTTTGCTTGGAGATATTTTGCATTCCCTTCACACTCGTACTATGAAGAGGCAAGGGACTCTCATGTGCTGCATACCTTTATTGTCTAGGTGGTTTATTTCGCACCTCCCTCAATCAGTCTTGAAGAATGAGCAAAATTTGAAGTGGTCTCAAAGGATAATGGCACTCGCCCATTCAGACATCCGGTGGTGTTCTAACCTCAGAGAAAATGTTATCATCATCGACCGTTGTGGAGAATTCCCTAATGTACCACTCATGGGGATAAGAGGAGGTATTACTTATAATCCTGCCTTAGCCCTACGTCAGTTTGGGCATGCTCGAAGAGATGGTCCACATGAAATGATTATTCAAGGTATAGTGTTTGACTATGACAATGACTCTCAAGGTCTCCGCCAAAGGTTTGTACGAGCTTGGGGCATGGTGAAAAGAAGCACTTTAGGAGAGAAAAATTATGTTCCTATGGAGCCTTATCTCAGATGGGTACGCGCCAGAGCTCGTGAACTTGTCATGCCATATCTTGCAGTCAGGCCATTGATTGTTGAATCAGAGGTCGAAGGAGGTACTTCCCAGATCATTCCTTATCCAGATATGCCTACTGATGTTGAGGAATTGAAAAGATCCTGGACCCAGTTGAGAGAGGAGAGAGATACTTTCGAAGCTCAGTTCAATGCAGAAAGGAAGAAAGTACTAGAGCTCACCAGTCAGCTTAATGAGGAACGAAGACTCAATGCATATCTTCGCCCAAAAAGAAGTCGCCCCTGGGAGACTTGAGCTTTCATTGTATTTTACTATTATTCCTTTTGTAATGAACGTTGGAAAAAAGTAGCAATAAACATTTCTCTCTTGTTGGTGATTTACGCAAAGTTAAATTCCAAAAGTCCTTGAAAACATTTCATGCATTGCATCGCATAACATAACGTTGCATAACAGGTGTTCTAAAGGACCATATTCTCACGGTCTGCCTCTTCCACAGAAAAATGGATCTCGAACAAACTGTCAAGGATCTCCAGACTCAGAATGCTCAATTCAAGGAGATGATGCTAAGCTTATCCAAGGGGCAGGAGGAACTGAAGGCTCTTTTGGTCGAGAAGAAGAAAGACAAGAAAGCTGTGAGTTTCATTAACCCGGGAAGAAGGCGTAAAGGACAGGCTACGGGAATCAAATTTGGAATCCCGAATGGTCCAGAAGAGGGGGCGGAGAATGACTCAGAGGAAGAGAATGCTGATTTCTCCGACCCTGAGGATGACGATGAAGAGTATGAAAATGAACAGTACTCTCCAAGAGATGATAAGTACAAATTGCTGGAAGAACGCATGCTAGCCATGGAAGGTCAGAAGGCGCCTGGTCTAGATTTCGAAAGTTTGGGTCTGGTCTCTGATGTGACCATTCCTCGCAAATTCAAAATCCCCACTTTCACTAAGTACGATGGTGCATCCTGTCCTCAGATGCATTTAAGGGCTTATGTGAGAAAGATTCAGCCGCATACCACTGATAAGAAACTGTGGATCTAATTCTTCCAAGAAAGTCTGTCTGGCACTCAGTTGGAATGGTATTATCAGCTCGAGAGTTCTGACATCCGCACCTGGACTGATCTAGCAACAGCTTTCTA
This sequence comes from Lathyrus oleraceus, assembly GCF_024323335.1. NCBI lineage: Eukaryota > Viridiplantae > Streptophyta > Magnoliopsida > Fabales > Fabaceae > Lathyrus > Lathyrus oleraceus. The sequence goes on from NW_026112506.1 coordinate 61,813, forward strand.
TAAACAGTACCAATATAATTCTGAGCTAGCACCTACTCGGCTACAGTTGCAGAATATGGCTATGGGATCTAAAGAAAGCTTCAAAGAGTATGCTCAGAAATGGAGAGATTTGGCTGGCAGGGTCAAACCCCTATGACTGACCGAGAATTAGTAGACCTGTTCATGGGTACCTTGACTGGCCCATTCTACAGCCACCTACTGGGGAGTTCTTCATCAGGTTTCACTGAACTTATACTGACAGGTGAACGGGTAGAGAGCGGCATTCGAAGTGGAAAATTACAGGCAGCTACTTCAACAAGCAGTAAAAAGTCCTACCATGGGAAGAATGAATCGAATGCTGTGTATGGTCAAAAGAATCATAATAAGAAAAATGGTGACCATGCCGTTGGAGCAGTGACAATCGCAGCCCCGCCAGCTCAAAACTTCCAGCACAGACAAGACAGACCAAGAAGGCAGTTTACCAAGCTCAACATGACTTTAGCACAAGCCCTGCAGAGCATGCTGAAGGTAAATTTAATCACTCTCAGAGGTCCTCCTGCAAATGTCAACACTGCTTCACCTCGTTATAATCCCAATGCCAGGTGTGCATATCACTCCGATAGCCCCGGGCATGATACGAACGACTGTTGGTTGTTGAAGAACAAAATTCAGGATATGATCGACGCTGGGGAAATTGAGTTCGAGCCTCCGGAGACTCCTAATGTCATCACTGCTCCTATGCCTAATCATGACAAGGCTGTTAATGCTCTCGATGACGATTCTCTCGTCACTACTGTAGCGGACTTAACATCTCCTCTCCCGATCATAAAGAGGAATTTATTGCAAGCTGGTTTATTTCCAGGTTGTACTGAAGATTGCAATCTCTGCCTACTCTGGCCTGAGGACTGTTTGAAATTGAAGGATGGTGTTCAACAGCTGATGGACGAGCGTACAATTCTCTTTGAAAAGGTTTCTAAGACGGAAAACCCTATTGAAGAAGTATCTGTGATTGCAAGGTCCAAGGTTCCAGTGAAGATTACTGCTCCCAGAATACCGGTGAAGATTATTGCTGAGCCCAGGGTAGCTCCCCTGATTATTACTGCGCCTGGCCCAGTACCGTATTCTTCAAGCAAAGCCATTCCGTGGAATTATGGAGGTGATGTTTACATCCATGGCGTAAAGCAAGTTGGTGATTCTGCTAATCCTAATGATATTGTTGGGACTAGTAAAGTTACTCGAAGGGGAAGGATCTTCTCTCCAGAAATCTCACCTCCGGTTCCCGAAAACCGAGGAAAGGAACCAGTCAACCCTTCTCAGTCAGAGATACCGATCGAAGCTACTATTGAAGACGTTGCCAAACGAGAAATGGAAGAAGTGCTGAAAATCATCCGCAAGAGTGATTTTGACGTGGTAGAGCAGTTGGGGCATACCCCGTCTAAGATCTCGATGTTGTCCTTGTTGTTATCTTCTGAATCCCATGCCCATGCCTTGATAAAATTCCTGAAGACTGCCCATGTACCTCAGGAGACCTCCGTCGATCAGTTCGAAAACTATGTGGCTAATCTGACTGTCGACGGTGGCCTAGGTTTTTCCAATGCTGACCTGACACCAGCGGGGAAGAACCACAATAAAGCCCTGCATATCTCCATTGAGTGTAAAGGGATCACCCTGTCTCATGTGTTGATCGATAATGGCTCTTCTTTGAATGTGCTACCGAAAGCCGTGCTCGATAAACTTGACTGAAAAAGCCTTGAATTGACGCCTAGTGACATTGTGGTACGTGCCTACGATGGTGCGAAGAGTGTTGTCCACGGTGAAGTTGTCCTCCCTATCAAGATAGGACCTCAGGTTTTCGACACTACCTTTCATGTAATGAACATTCGCCCCGCCTATTCCTGCTTGCTGGGACGCCCTTGGATTCATGGGGCAGGTGCTGTAGCTTCGTCTCTCCATCAAAAGCTGAGATATCCAATAGAGGGTAAGATCGTCACTGTGTGTGGGGAAGAAGAGTATATCGTCAGTAGTGTGCATACCTTCAGATACGTTGAGATGGATGGTGAATTCTTCGAAACTCCGTCTCAGTCATTTGAAGTGGTTCCTCCGCCCCGTCCTGTCCTTAAGCCAACTCCCCTTGTGCCCGAGGTTATTCGAGCTCCTCCTGCCATGGTTTCTCTGAAGGACGCTCAAGCTGTGGTCGAAGATGGTGGCTGTACTGGCTGGGGTCAACTGATCAATGTACCCTACAAGTCTGACAAATCTGGTCTGGGATTCAACTCTGAATAGATGATCAAAGATCAAATCAATGCTGTAGAAGATGCTGACAGTGATTGCGACCTGGATAGCTGGATCTACCCAACAATTGGCGACGGACTCAATAATTGGAAGGCTGAAGACACTATCCCGATCTCCTTTAGGCAGGAGTAATTGTTATTGTCCATTTAGTATTGCAAATTTTTAATTTTTCAACTGAACTTCTTAAAGCATTGTGTCTATACCCGGGGCACAATAGCTAATTTGTTAAGGGTTTTGTCATTTCATAAGCATATTCATATTCAATAAATCAATGGACTTTGTTGCATTCAAATGTTGCGCTCTTTATCTTTCCTGTCGTCTTTCAAACAAGCTATGCGTTCTTACACACACTCACGTAACAAATTGCAGATCTGTAGCCACTCTGGATCCTATTGATAATAATTCCGCTACTGTTCATTATGGCTTTGAAAATCCAATCTACCAAGCCGAAGATGGAAGTGAGGAAGATTGTGAAGTACCTGGAGAGCTTGCCAGACTATTACTGCAAGAGGAAAGGATTATACAACCGCATGAAGAGTCACTCGAAACCGTAAATCTAGGTACTGAAGTGGACAGAAAAGAAGTCAAAATAGGAGCAGGATTGGAAAACAGTGTCAAAGAAAGATTGATTCGGATGTTACATGACTATGTAGAGGTTTTCGCTTGGTCTTACGAAGACATGCCAGGATTGGATACTGACATAGTAGTGCATCGTCTGCCCATGAAGGAAGACTGTCGTCCCGTCAAGCAAAAGGTTCGCCGCATGCGTCCTGAAATGTCTGAGAAAATCAAAGCCGAGGTTATGAAACAGTTCAATGCCGGTTTTCTAGCCGTTACTTCTTATCCTCAATGGGTTGCTAATGTGGTGCCGGTACCGAAGAAAGATGGTAAGGTGCGGATGTGCGTAGATTACAGAGATTTGAATAAAGCGAGTCCCAAAGATGACTTTCCACTCCCGCACATCGATGTTCTGGTAGACAATACCGCTCAACACAAAGTATTCTCCTTCATGGATGGTTTCTCGGGTTATAACCAGATTAAGATGGCACCTGAGGACATAGAGAAAACTACGTTTGTGACGCAATGGGGCACTTTCTGTTACAAAGTAATGCCATTCGGTTTAAAGAACGCCGGGGCAACGTACCAGCGTGCTATGGTGGTTTTATTCCATGATATGATTCATCATGAAATAGAAGTATATGTGGATGACATGATAGCCAGATCTCATACTGAAGAAGAACACCTCGATCATTTATACAAACTGTTCGAGAGGTTGAAGAAGTACAAGTTGAGGTTGAACCCGAACAAATGCACTTTTGGAGTAAGATCCGGTAAACTCCTGGGCTTTATTGTCAGTGGTAAAGGAATTGAGGTTGACCCGGCTAAAGTGAGAGCTATTCAAGAAATGCCAGTTCCCCGTACGGAGAACAAGTCAGAGGTTTCTTGGGACGCTTGAACTACATTGCCCGATTTATCTCCCATTTGACCGCTACCTGCAAACCCATCTTCAAATTACTGAGGAAGAATCAAGCGATGATATGGAATGACGAATGCCAAGAAGCTTTTGACAAAATCAAGAAATATCTCCAGGAACCTCCAATTCTGATACCACCAGTTGAAGGTAGACCTCTGATCATGTATTTGACCGTGTTAGAAAGTTCAATGGGGTGCGTGTTGGGGCAACATGACGAGTCTGGTCGAAAAGAGCATGCCATATACTACCTGAGCAAAAAGTTCACCGACTGTGAAACAAGATACTCACTGCTCGAGAGAACTTGCTGTGCTTTGGCCTGGGCTGCTCGCCGACTAAGACAGTATATGTTGAATCATACCACTTTGTTGATTTCTAGGATGGATCCCATCAAATACATGCTCGAGAAGCCTGCCCTCTCCGGAAGAATAGCGAGATGGCAGATGATCTTAACAGAGTACGACATCCAGTATACTACCCAGAAAGCCATCAAAGGAAGCGTGCTCGCTGATCATTTGGCTTATCAAGCGGTGGACGATTATCAATCTATGAATTTTGAGTTCCCAGATGAGGATGTCATGCTTGTTACTGATGATGAAAAACCCAAACCAGATGAAAAACCCGAATTGGGATCCCGATGGACTATGGTCTTTGATGGGTCTTCTAATGCATTGGGCCATGGTGTCGGGGTTGTAATCATTTCTCCCGGAGGTTACCACACACCTTTCACTGCCAGACTGTGTTTTCATTGCACCAATAATATGGCTGAGTATGAAGCATGTATTTTGGGACTCAAAGCTGCTATAGATTGGCGAATCAAGTTTTTGAGTGTGTACGGAGATTCGGCTTTGGTAATCAGTCAGATCAAAGGAGAATGGGATACTAAACATCCAAATCTCATCCCTTATCGAGAGCGGGTAATGACATTAATCCCATACTTTGAAGAGATTACATTTGAACATATTCCACGAGAGGAGAACCAGTTGGCAGACGCATTAGCTACCATGTCATCTATGTTCAGAGTCAGATGGGACGGTGAAGCCCCTAGGATCACTATTGAACGATTGGATGAACCAGCACACTGTTATGAACTTAACACTGAGAGGGTACAGGAGAAACCTTGGTTCCACGACGTAAAAAGATATTTAGAAGCTCAGGAATACCCTGAAGGGGCATCCATCAATGACAGAAAATTCCTGAGGAAGTTCTCCGCTAAATTCTTTCTGAGTAATGGAGTGTTATACAAACGTAATCATGATTCGACTCTACTTCGCTGTGTGGATAGAAGGGAAGCAGAAAGGATTATGGAAGACATGCATGACGGTATTTTTGGACTCATTCTAATGGACATACAATGGCTAAGAAGATTCTGAGATCAGGGTATTATTGGTCTACCATGGAAGCTGATTGCCACCGTCACTCCAGAACCTGTCACAAGTGTCAGATCTATGCGGACAAAGTACACGTGCCTCCTGCTCCGTTGAACGTGTTGACAGCGCCTTGGCCCTTTGCAATGTGGGGCATCGATATGATTGGAGAGATTAAACCCACGGCCTCTAATGGACATCGCTTCATTCTCGTCGCTATTGATTACTTCACCAAGTGGGTAGAGGCAGCCTCATTCGCTTCTGTCACCAAGAATGTGGTGGCACAGTTCATCAAGAATAGCCTTATTTGTCGATACGGCATCCCTGAAAGAATTATCACTGACAATGGTACTAATTTGAACAACAAGATGATTACTGAACTCTGCACGCAGTTCAAAATTAAACACCATAACTCTTCCCCGTACCGGCCAAAGATGAATGGCGCCGTAGAGGCTGCTAATAAGAACATCAAGAAGATCATACAAAAGATGACGGTAACGTACAAAGACTGGCATGAGATGTTACCATTTGCTCTCCATGGTTATCGCACTTCAGCACGCACTTCGACAGGGGCAACTCCTTTCTCTTTAGTCTACGGAACGGAAGCTGTTTTACCAGTGGAAGTCCAGATTCCCTCTCTAAGAATCATGAAAGAGGCGGGCTTAGAGGAAGACGAATGGATTCAGACTCGACTCGATCAGATAAATTTGATTGATGAGAAGAGACTTGCGGCTGTTTGTCACGGGCAGATATATCAGAAGCGCATGACCTAAGCATTTAACAAAAGAGTCAAGAGACAGGTGTATCAAGTTGGCGACTTGGTGATCAAGCGTATCATTCTACCACAAGGGGATCCCAGAGGCAAGTGGACTCCCACCTACGAAGGGCCATTTGTGGTTAAGAAGGTATTCTCCGGTGGAGCCATGATACTTGCTACAATGGATGGCGAAGACTTCCCGCATCCTGTGAACGCGGACATAGTTAAAAAATACTACGCATAACAGAGACCCGCTAGGTCGGCGTACCTAGGCAAAAGTAAGGGCATCCCGGCGAACCAAAAGGGTTCGGGCAAAAATTAGGGATAAACATATAAGGACGTACACCCGGCAAGTCGAAAACCTGAAAAGGCGGCTTGGGCAAAAAAGGGCATCCTGGTGGACTGAAAACCTGAAAAGGTGGTCCAGGCAAAAATTAGGGATTAAAGCGTATGACTATATCCCGTTCTCCGTCAACTTCAACCAAGTTCAAGGGACTGAACAAGCCAATCACTTCTATCCGACAGCGAGGGATGAGATGCTTGAAGACATAATGACAGTAGTGGAATTAAAATCAATAGGACTTTTTCTGCATAGCTTTCTCTTTGTTTTCTTGACAATTTCCTCTTACTAGGATTTCTGTCTCCTTGTATCCAAATTGCCTGTTCACGGGCCCTCTTTCAAAAATCAATACAATTTTGCTTCCTTTTACTTTTCTGTTTGTTTGCGTAAACGTCCATTGGTTTAATTTGAATTGATTTATGCCTTTGAATATGATCAATGTTTATCAAAATACATGCATAAAATAGCAATGGCAATTACTACGAGACTTCAGGACCAAGGAGAAGGTCTAACCGTGCTTTCCAATGAATCCGTTGCTAATTCGATTCCCCGGCAACGCCGATTATTCCCCAGAAAAGAGTGGCATTACTAGACAAATGGGTCATCTTCTCTATTCCCAGCCAGGCGCTGTTGGATCTTTCCACCATCAGACGGAAATGAAACATTCCCCCAGCCGAGACAGAGTCATCAGTACAAATATCTCCCACCAGAAGACTGAGATTTATTTCCCCAGTCGAGTCCCCCAGAAGAATGTCCAGACGCGTAGTGCATTCGTTGCATCATTTCACATCACATACCTGCATACAATGCTCACATTTACTTCATTCCGCATCATATACTGTACATCATTTCATAGCATGTATATGCATACCATGTTCGCAAGCATAAAGCATCTCATGCATCATGACATTGCATGAAACTAACTTCGTTTTCAGGTTAATTATCCTCCTGATACGGTCAAAATAAAGATCCATTCAGACGGACATCCTTATCAATTACAAATACGGCTTTCAGATATATTCCATGTCAACATTCATTCTGACACCCCCCTAATGGTGGCATCTATAAGCCCACCCCAGATATTCACTGCATATACAACAAATATTATCAGATACAGCCTAACGTACGGTTCATTCTGATTCAGCCCAACATATGACTCCAGCAACTCAGATACGATCTAACGTACGATCCATTCTGACTTTCAGCAACTCCAATACGGTCTAACGTACGACCCATTTGGACCTCCAAATCCTCAGATGCTGCCTAGCGTACGGTACATTCCGGGGTGTAGTCTAGCGTACGACTACTTTCTTCTTCAGATACAGCCTAACGTACGGCTCATTCTGCAACTCCAATACGGTTTAACGTACGACCCATTTGGACCTTCAAATCCTCAGATGCTGCCTAGCGTACGGTACATTCCGGGGTGTAGTCTAGCGTACGACTACTTTCTTCTTCAGATACAGCCTAACGTACGACTCATTCTGCAACTCCAATACGGTCTAACGTACAACCCATTTGGACCTTCAAATCCTCAGATGCTGCCTAACGTACGGTACATTCCGGGGTGTAGTCTAGCGTACGACTACTTTCTTCTTCAGATACAGCCTAACGTACGGCTCATTCTGCAACTCCAATACGGTCTAACGTACGACCCATTTGGACCTTCAAATCCTCAGATGCTGCCTAACAATTATATAAATATAGTTGTTGTGCTTACACCCAACACATTCTTTTTCTAAGTTATCATATTTTATAAATCCAAAACCTTTTGCAATCTGTCATACGGTGAACTGGACCTCATTGGATTTGTAATCGCAATGTCGCGGTTAGCAAGAGTCGCCACCGACTTTTCTTTTATCCCTTAAGGAAAGGTGGAAAAGAACAGGAAAGACCTTAATTTTAAATTCTTAGGTTCGGGAGGTACTTTATACAAAGGGAAGGTATTATCCCATTGTGTCCATGGTTATACATGGGCTCTTAATTGCTCAATCATTTATGTTTTCTAGTTTGAAAAAGATGGTTGAGAACTGTGTGAAAAATGTTTTGAAAAGGAGAATTTAACTTTGTAATGATTCTTGCATGAATGTATACAAAGTGGTTATCTCGTTGGATTTTTTGAAAGTAGTTTAGAAAAATATAACTCGGCAATGATCCTAGTATGGTGTGATGGTGAATGCAAGATATTCCAAGCAAGGTTTGCAAAGGGTTGTGAGTGAGGAATATCTTAATAGCATTCATGTCTATGAATTGGTCCGGATTAGGGAACAACACCAAACCATAGATTAGCAATGCTAGTACGTCTTCAAAAGCATGGACATTCATAACTTTTAGGAATTCTCGGGCCTTACTTATCAGAAATTTGGCAAGTAAACCCTTAACTCCACTCCTTGTTACCCAATTAGCTTCAACGTCGGACTTCGTCATGTGTAAAGCTGCGGCAACTTCTTCAGACTTTGGCATCTTTTCTAAACCGCTGAAAGGTATTTGATCCAGGATAGGTATCCCGAGCAGCTGGGAAAACTCTTCCAATGTGGGTACCAACTGATAATCTGGGAAAGTGAAGCAATGATGCTTAGGATCGAAGAACTGGAATAGGACTCTCATCATATCTTCTTTGAAACCAGTGGTAACTAAGTTGAGAAGATGACCATGTTTCTTGTTGAACTGAGCATGATCGGGGAGTTCTGACACCAAATCCTTGAGTTGAGGAGAGATTGCTACAAGATTGATCCGGATAGTCTTCCTGGAAGCCATAACCTGTTCAACAGAGCAAAGCTAAATTCCTAAGTCCTTGAAATGGTTAGTATGATGATGTTATGATGTTATGATGTTATGATGTTATGCAAGCACAAGCATGTCACACAACAATTATTCCTAGGTTTTAAGGCTTGCATGAGTTCCATAGGTAAGTACCCTCCCCACTGAAGTTTGGTTGGTTCAACCTGTCTTAGAATAGTAACCGGGTTCTAGAAGGATCTCAGATCATCGACCTTTCTTTAGGTCCACTTCAGTGCAACACCAAGTGGTTGACCGAAGCTTCCCTAAAGTCCAATCTCAAAGAGTGTAGTATCGAGTATCAACCAACCTCAGTCGGAACCGAAGCCAGTTATCTCACTACTTTCTAATGGCTAGGATGAGTCAATTAGGGTTCTAAAGGTCTGGTTAATGCTTTGATGACACCACGCGGAAGCCAAATTTTTCCTCAAATAACATGAGGACCATCAGGACAACCAAAGTGTCACATTAACCGTAGCTATCATTTTGACCATTCCAGTATACGCCGGATAGTCGCGATGATCTATTGCTACTTACCTAAGGTACACTAGATCCGGGTGTAGGATCTTTCACTCAAAGCCCCCTTTAAAAGAAGGAATAATAAAACATAAATGATTTTTTTTTTTTTTTTAAGATGGACCTCTCTTTGTATCCCCAGCAGAGTCGCCAGTTCTGTCATACGGTGAACTGGACCTCATTGGATTTGTAATCGCAATGTCGCGGTTAGCAAGAGTCGCCACCGACTTTTCTTTTATCCCTTAAGGAAAGGTGGAAAAGAACAGGAAAGACCTTAATTTTAAATTCTTAGGTTCGGGAGGTACTTTATACAAAGGGAAGGTATTAGCACCCTTTGTATCCATGGTTATCCATGGGCTCTTAATTGCTCAATCATTTATGTTTTCTAGTTTGAAAAAGATGGTTGAGAACTGTGTGAAAAATGTTTTGAAAAGGAAAATTTAACTTTGTAATGATTCTTGCATGAATGTATACAAAGTGGTTATCTCGTTGGATTTTTTTGAAAGTAGTTTAGAAAAATATAACTCGGCAATGATCCTAGTATGGATGTATGCTGAGTGGTGATTTTCCAAAAGATATTTGAAAGGTGTGGGGTGTGAAAAGCATTTTTTTTGTTATGAGTGAGCAATTAAGGTTATACCTGTCCGAGGTCTTTCTGGGCATTTCCCATCCTTATGAGGGTAAAACTGTCCTTACTATTGAGAAGTAAGTAGTTTTATCCTGGGGATGTATAAGGGTCATCGTAGGGTCATCGATAGGTCATTGAAGGCAACAGTTGTGAGGATACCTTAGCATTCGAAGGGACTATCATCATTTAACCGTAGGCTACACCGAAGGGTCATCGAGGGACAAAATCGTAATTTCGAAGGCAACATCCGAGGGACTATGATGATTTTACCGAAGGGTCTTTGCTAAAGGTATCCCCACGTTCGCGGGACATGACCGTAATATTGTAATCGTGGGGTAATAAAGAGAGGTCCGATGTCATTTATTTAAAGTCCATGTTTTAAGTCCATTAGGTAATTATGATGATACCGCATTAAATCGATACATTAAAATCAACATTACATTAAAAATTAATGTAGTAAAATTAATTAGGCACTCAATATGAATCTTCACATTAAAGTGAAATAATTTAGAATCCCTCTCCATGAAGGCTTCCCATGCGTAAAGCGGAGTACCTAACTGGCTATTTCTTCGGAAGTATGCTAACCTTTACCATGAACACACGGATTAAAGCATAAAATACAATTGGAAATTGCATCATAAGATAAATATAGCAGCCAAGAATTTAGGCCAAATAATGCAGAATCATCATTAGGTAAACATGAAATAGGCAGCAAAAAGCAAAGCAGCCCCTGGCCCGGTCGCCTCTGCTTCGCCTAGCGAAGGCTCAGCGAAGGCTCGCTGCGGGCTCGCCTAGCGATGAGCTAGCGAGCGGCCACGGGTTTGAAATTTGAAAACATTATGACCTCAACCTGCAGCATGGCTTATGGCATCCAACATACAATTATATGGTTCAGTTTCACAATAGGCAAACACATGTAAATTCTCATGCAAGACCTCAAGATGTTTATGAATTCAATTATAATCCACAAATTAAGAACATGAAGTGGTACCATATGCCAATTGAAAATATAAAACGATATCACATGCAAATTAAGATACTAAAATGATACCACATGCAAAATAAGGACACCAAATGATAATCATATGCCAATTAAGAAGCTAAAGCGATAATAGTGAGGCTAACCTGTTTGCAAATCAAGTTGTAACCTTGAATTGGCGAGCCGGATTGAGTTGGACGGCGGTAGCTTCGGAGTGAATAAACGGCCTTCAGGGTTTCCGCCTTCTGAATTCTTTGGATCAGCAGGGTTTCTGTGTTTCTCCCTCTGGATGCGTGTTTCCGTCCGTCTTCGTCCGTCTGTGTGTGTTTTTTTCGTAGCAGAGGAGCAGGTATTTATAGTAGAGGTAGTGGTGACCTAATGGGCTTAAAATGAGGTCCAAAAATCTCAAACTTCGCAAGCTTCGCTAGGCGAAGGAATTGCTCGCCTAGCGAGCAAACTAGGTCTGGGCCTTTTCCTGGATCTGACGCTTCGCTGGGCGAGTGTCATGACGAAGCATTCGCTAGGCGAAGAGATTGCTCGCCTAGCGAGCAAGCTATTCTGGGCCCCTTTTGGATTGGGCCTGTTGTGAGCTGGGCTTGATGTCGGTGCCTTGCAGAATAAGTCGGGGTCTTGGAAAATGCTTTGTAATACCAACGGGCAAATTTTGGGGTATGACAGCTGCCCCTGTTCAATATTCTTGAACCGAGAGAGTAGAATGGTAGGTGCCGTTTGTGGTCTGGAGGTGAAAGATTATTGAACACTTAGAATGCCCCAAAAATTTGCACTTGTTCATTTGTCTTGACGGAGATGGGCTTAAAGATGCCATCCAAGAAACTTGCTGAGGAGATTTCCAGATTGTGTCGTACGTTAGACGATACCTAGAGACATGGGTGTCACACCGGGTCATAAATCAGACCGTATAGTGAACCATCCATTATGCTGTTGACTTCGTTGGGGAGTCAGAGTATGCTATACTGCTGGGGATGAAGGATCAGAATGGATCGTACGCTAGATCGTATCTGAGTTGCAGAATGAGCCGTTCATTAGGCAGATGACTCTGCTGGGGATGAAAGATCAGAATGGATCGTACGCTAGATCGTATCTGAGTTGCAGAATGAGCCGTACGTTAGGCTGAAGCTGCTGAAAAGGGAGTAGTCGTATACTAGACTACCATTCAGGAATGTACCTGTCCGAAGGTAGCACCTGAGAAAGGGAGTAGCCGTATACTCGACTACCATTCAGGAATGTACCTGTCCGAAGGTAGCACCTGAGAAAGGGAGTAGCCATATACTAGACTACCATTCAGGAATGTACCTGTCCGAAGGTAGCACCTGAGAAAGGGAGTAGCCGTATACTAGACTACCATTCAGGAATGTACCTGTCCGAAGGTAGCACCTGAGAAAGGGAGTAGCCGTATACTAGACTACCATTCAGGAATGTACCTGTCCGAAGGTAGCACCTGAGAAAGGGAGTAGCCGTATACTAGACTACCATTCAGGAATGTACCTGTCCGAAGGTAGCACCTGAGAAAGGGAGTAGCCGTATACTAGACTACCATTCAGGAATGTACCTGTCCGAAGGTAGCACCTGAGAAAGGGAGTAGCCGTATACTAGACTACCATTCAGGAATGTACCTGTCCGAAGGTAGCACCTGAGAAAGATGAAGGTTTAACTTGGTCGTACATTAAACCGTATTTGAGCAGCATCTGGTCTAACTTGGTCGTACATTAGACTGTATTTGATGCTTGGAAGGTCTAACTTGGTCGTACATTAGACTGTATTTGAGTTGTTGAAGGAGTCATATGTTGAGATGAATCCGGATGAACCGTATGTTAGGCTGTATCTGTATACATTGTATTTGCAATAAATGTTTGGGATGGGCTTAAAGATGCCATCGCTAGGAGGATATCGAAGTGTTGTCAGAATGAATGTTCCCATGAATTGCATCTGGAATGTGTATCTGAATCTTGTCTGTGATTGATAAAGGCGTCTACCTGAATGAGCCTTTTACTTTGACTATATCAGGAGGATAATTAACCTGCAAAGAAAGGTTAGCTTTATGCCATGTCATGATGCATGAGATGTTTTATGCTTTCGAAAATAAATGCGAATGTTGTATGCATGCGTATGTTAAAATAAGTTAAAATAGAAAAGATAATTATAATTGCACAGTTATTTATTATAATGGCTTAACTAGAAGAAATCGATATATAAATATTAATATCTAAATTAATATGTACCATGTATTCTGTAACACCCCAAATAAAGAAAAAAAAGAATTATTTAATTAAGTTGATAATATAATTATTAATTTAATTAAATAAATTGGATTATTGGATTATTATTATTATTATTATTATTATTATTTTGGAATAATAATAATTGGAATATATATATAAGTGGGAATAAAGAAAAGGGTTTCATTCTTAACAAAGAAATTTCACGTGAAACTCAGAGAAGCTGCAGAGAAGAGGAAAAAGGGCAAAGAGCCGAAAAGCACGGTTGAGGAACGGAAAAGCTAAAGCTTAGAGAATTGCCGGATTTTCTCAGGTAAGGGGGGTTTATCGTCGGTTAATGGGTATTATAGATTAACATGTCATGGGTAGTGATAAGCCGTTGATTTAACCCTAATTGGGACTGTATATGCTGAAATTGACGTTGGATAAACCGTGTTAAAAACTGCAAATTGAATTGATAGTTGTGTGAGTCGTAAATGTTAGACTATAGCACGGATCACAATTAAAAACTTGATTCGGCACTACTAAATTAAAGACAAATTAGGTTTTCTTAGAAAGGGTTTTAGAGGCGGAAGCGGCCGGAAAACCTGATCTGCGTGAAGCTGACGGAACTTGGAATAACTCAGAAAAATCTGAGTCTGCGCGCGAGCGGTCGACCATAGGGTCGGCGTGCGCTGACCCGTGGGGCATGCGCCGACTGCATGCGTCGACGCAAGGCATTTTGGCGCCGACCCGTGAGTTAAGCGTCGACCCCATGCGTCGACGCAAGGGGTCTTTGCGCCGACTCCCTCCAGTTGAGCAGAGCCTTTGCGCCGACCGCGAACTTTGAGCTGACCCCTACGGTCGACTCAAAGCCTTCAATTTTGTTCGTAGACGTGCATGATGGTTTTTTTTGTCAGCAGCGAAACTTGATAACACTGTTGCAGTGTGGAAATAGTTGATTTTTATGTGGTAAATGCGATTGGTAGTTGCCTTATTGCAGTTAAATTGATGAATAAAAATTGTTGGGTTTGTGTTGTGAAACGTTGATGCAATTATGTTGAAAAGTTAAATTTTAAGTTGTGTTGAAAAATACTGAGTTGTAGGCTGATGAGCCAAAGTTGATTTTAAGTTGCTTTGTTGAAAAATACTGAGTTGTAGGCTGATGAGCCAAAGTTGATTTAAGTTGTTTTGTTGAAAAGCTGTTGTGTTGCTGTTGCTATTATGTTGTTAGAGTTTCAAGTCGTACATGTCATATACATCCATATGCATTAAGTCGGAGCTTCGTCTCACACCACGTTGGCCTGGATTGGCAAAAATATGGGGCTTTTGCTCACACCACGTTGGCCTGGATTGGCAAAATTTTAAGTTGAAAGTTGAAGGCTTATGCCTTGATGCCCACTAAACTGGCAATGATTTTAAGTTGGGAGTTTTACTCCAAATGGTACCACATGCATGAAGAGTCGAGTCTCATTGAGTTGCATTTTATGTTGTTATTGAGTTGCCTTTACGTTGTGTTTGAATATGATAATTGAGTTGACTGTGCCGTTGCCTAATGCATGATATAATTAGGGTGACTAACGTGTAGAATTACTTAACATAACATGATAAATTATAATATTTGTTATATCGATTGAGGAACTCACCCTTACAGCTATATTTTTCAGGTAACGAGTAGTGAGTCGAATAGAAGCTAGTGCTTGAAGTCTAGTGTGGTTAGAGGGTCATGCTCTGATAGATGTAACATCGGGACGGGATGTTTGAATTGTTGAATAAATGTTAATTTTAAGATATTACAGATGTTGAATGTTTCTATCCGCTGCGAATTTTTAAAGAAGTGTTTATGTTGAATTAAATAATGAGCATGACTGATTTTTACGGTGAATTATGTGAAGTATTATGTGACACCCTTGGTGCATGATTACTCTGATATTGATTTATATGCTGTTGTTTTAATTAAATATTTGGGGTATTTAGAAGGGTGTTACATTAGTGGTATCAGAGCAGGTCGGTCTGTCCGGCCAGTTGTCGTGTCGTTACTGTCTAACAATTGTGTAATTGTTATTAATCTAACGTTAAGTTGTGTTGTATTGATAAGTTGAAATGGCTGGAAGGAATGACGCTGCAATGGCTGCCGCAATGCAAGCAATGGCACAAGCTGTGCAGAACTTGCCAAATGCTGGTGGAGATGCTGGATCACGTAGCTTGGCGACTTTTCAGAGAGAGAACCCGCCGGTGTTTAAAGGAAAGCATGATCCAGATGCAGCCTTGGGATGGTTGAAAGAGATTGAGAGAATCTTCCGTGTTATGGATTGTACTCCAGCTCAGAAGGTTCGGTATGGTACTCACATGCTAGCAGTCGAAGCTGACGACTGGTGGCTAGAGACTCACGAGAGGTTGACCGCGGCAGGTGAAGTCGTTACTTGGGATGTATTCCGTAGGGAATTTCTGAGGAAGTATTATCCAGAGGATGTCCGTGGTAAGAAGGAGATTGAATTCCTTGAGCTGAAGCAAGGAAACATGTCTGTCACGGATTATGCTGCGAAATTTGTGGAGTTGTCCAAATTTTATCCTCATTACACTGGTGCTGGTGCTGAATTTTCAAAGTGCATCAAGTTTGAAAATGGATTGCGCTCTGAAATTAAGAAGGTTGTTGGGTATCAGAAGATACGCATTTTTACTGAGTTGGTTGATAGCTGCAGGATATTTGAAGAGGACAATAATGCTCATTACAAGATTGTCAGTGATCGCAGAGGCAAGCAACATCAAAACCGTGGCAAGCCATATGATGTTCCGGCTGGAAAAGGGAGACAAAGAGCTGCTCCGGCTCAGAGAGCTAGTGGGGGAGGTGCTCCTACTGGTATAGTTTGCTTCAAGTGTGGTCAGGCTGGTCATAAGAGTAATGTATGCACTGCTGAAGTAAAGAGGTGTTTTCGCTGTGGTAAGATTGGCCATGCAATAGCTGATTGCAAGCACAAGGAAGTGATTTGTTTTAATTGCGGAGAAGAAGGGCATATTGGAAGTCAGTGTCAGAAGCCGAAGAAAGGGAATCAGTCAGGAGGCAAGGTCTTTGCTTTATCGGGTTCTGAGACTTCTGCAGATGATCGTTTGATCCGAGGTACGTGTTATATTAATGGCTTTCCCCTTGTAGCTATTATTGACACAGGTGCGACTCATTCCTTTATATCTTTGGATTGTGCTGTGAAACTTAAGTTAGAGATATCTGAGATGTTTGGAAGTATGGTAATTGATACTCCTGCGAAGGGTTCAGTGACTACTACTTCGGTTTGTTTAAATTGTCCTTTGAGTATTTTTGGTAGAGACTTTGGGATAGACCTTGTGTGTCTTCCGTTAGTGCAGATTGATGTTATTCTGGGTATGAACTGGTTGGTGTTTAACCGAGTTTCTATCAACTGTTTTGATAAGACTGTGATTTTTCCTGGGATGGAAGAAGGGAAAAGTTTATTTCTATCAGCCAGACAGGTGGATGAGGAAGTAGCTGATGGGGCAGAGTTGTTTATACTGTTAGCGACTTTGGAGGCTAAAGATAAACTGATGATTTGCGATCTAGCTGTGGTGTGTGATTTTCCTGATGTGTTTCCGGAAGAAGTGAATGAATTGCCGCCAGAGCGTGAAGTGGAGTTCTCGATTGATTTGGTACCTGGTACTAGACCGATATCGATGGCTCCGTACCGTATGTCTGCTGTTGAGTTAACTGAATTGAAGAGTCAGTTGGAAGATCTGTTGGATAAGAAATTTATTCGTCCGAGTGTGTCACCGTGGGGTGCACCAGTGCTATTGGTTAAGAAGAAAGAAGGTACTATGAGGTTGTGTGTGGACTACAGGCAACTGAATAAAGTGACGATCAAGAATCGGTATCCTTTGCCGAGGATTGATGATTTGATGGATCAGTTGGTTGGTGCAAGTGTGTTCAGCAAGATAGATTTGAGATCTGGGTATCATCAGATACGTGTGAAGACTGAGGATATTCAGAAGACTGCTTTCAGGACAAGGTATGGACATTATGAGTATTCTGTAATGCCTTTTGGTGTGACTAATGCGCCTGGAGTATTTATGGAGTATATGAATAGGATTTTCCATCGGTATCTAGACAAGTTTGTTGTGGTATTTATTGATGATATTTTGGTGTATTCGAAATCGAGAAGAAGAGCATGCTGAGCATTTGAGAGTGGTTTTGGGAGTTCTACGAGAAAAGAAATTATTTGCTAAATTGTCCAAGTGTGAATTTTGGTTAGAAGAGGTAAGTTTTCTTGGTTTGGCTGGTTATTATAGGAAGTTCATTGAAGGGTTTTCTAAGTTGGCGTTACCGTTGACGATGTTGACTAGAAAGGGGCAAGCATTTGTTTGGGACTCAAAATGTGAAGAAGGGTTCCAAGAGTTAAAGAGAAGGTTAACTACTGCTCCTATTCTGACATTACCGAGTTCGTCGGAACCATTTGAAGTTTACTGTGATGCTTCATTGTTGGGTTTGGGTGGCGTGTTGATGCAGAATAAGCAGGTTATAGCTTATGCTTCAAGACAGCTGAGGATTCATGAGAGGAATTATCCGACGCACGACTTAGAGTTGGCGGCTGTGGTGTTTGTTCTGAAGTTATGGAGACATTACTTGTATGGGTCAAGATTTGAAGTTTTCAGTGACCATAAAAGTTTAAAGTATTTGTTTGATCAGAAAGAGCTGAATATGAGACAGAGGAGATGGTTAGAGTTTCTGAAGGATTATGACTTTGGTTTGAATTACCATCCGGGTAAAGCAAATGTAGTGGCTGATGCGTTGAGTCGGAAATCATTGCATATGTCTATGCTAATGGTTAAGGAGTTGGATTTAATTGAACAGTTTAGAGACTTGAGTTTGGTGTGTGAGAGTACTCACAATAGTGTTAAATTGGGAATGTTGAAGTTGACAAGTGGTATTCTGGATGAGATCAGAGAGGGTCAGAAATCTGATATGCTTTTGGTTGATAAGTTGACTCTAGTGAGTCAAGGTCAAGGTGGCGAATTCAGAGTTGATGAGAATGGTATTTTGAAGTTTGGTAGTCGGGTGTGTATTCCGGATGTTACCGAGCTTAAGAAGAGTATTCTTGAGGAAGGACATCGTAGTGGTCTGAGTATTCATCCTGGAGCTACGAAGATGTATCATGATTTGAAGAAGTTATTTTGGTGGCCGGGAATGAAAAGAGAAATTGCGAGTTTTGTCTATTCTTGTTTGACTTGTCAGAAGTCAAAGATTGAGCATCAGAAGCCGTCTGGGCTAATGCAACCGTTGGCTATTCCAGAGTGGAAGTGGGATAGTATCAGTATGGATTTTGTTTCTGGTTTACCGAGGACAAGTAAGAATTTTGAAGCTATTTGGGTGATTGTTGACAGATTAACAAAGTCGGCTCATTTCATTCCGATTAGAATGGATTATCCGTTAGAAAAATTGGCTGAGTTGTATATTGAGAAGATTGTAAGTTTGCATGGTATTCCGTCGAGTATTGTTTCGGACAGAGATCCTAGGTTTACATCGAAATTTCTGGGAAGGTTTGCAGAAGGCTTTGGGAACTAAGCTGAGATTGAGTTCTGCATATCATCCGCAGACTGATGGTCAGACTGAGAGGACGATTCAGTCATTAGAGGATCTTTTGAGAGCTTGTGTTTTGGAAAAAGGAGGTGGTTGGGATTGTTATTTACCGTTGATTGAGTTTACCTACAACAATAGTTTTCATTCGAGTATTGGTATGGCACCGTTTGAAGCTTTGTATGGTAGGAGATGTCGGACACCGTTATGTTGGTGTGAGTCCGGTGAGAGTGCTGTGGTCGGACCGGAAATTGTTCAACAGACTACAGAAAAGATTAAGATGATTCAGGAGAAGATGAGGATGGCTCAGAGTCGTCAGAAGAGTTATCATGACAAGAGGAGGAAGTCACTTGAGTTTCAAGAGGGAGATCATGTGTTTCTTCGTGTTACTCCGATAACAGGTGTTGGTCGGGCTTTGAAGTCGAAGAAGTTGACACCTCGATTTATTGGTCCTTATCAGATTTTGGAGAGGATAGGAGAAGTAGCCTATCGTATCGCTTTACCGCCGTCACTTGCGAATTTGCATGAGGTTTTTCATGTGTCTCAGTTGAGGAGGTATATTCATGATCCGTCGCATGTGATCCAAGTAGATGATGTACAGGTGAGAGATAACCTGACTGTTGAAACATCGCCTATGAGGATTGAGGATCGAGAGTTGAAGCAGTTGCGGGGTAAAGAGATTGCCTTAGTGAAGGTAGCTTGGGGAGGACCAGCAGGTGGCAATGTGACTTGGGAGCTGGAGAGTCAGATGAAAGAGTCCTATCCAGAGTTATTTGCTTGAGGTATGTTTTCGAGGACGAAAACTCTTTTAGTGGGGGAGAGTTGTAACACCCCAAATAAAGAAAAAAAAGAATTATTTAATTAAGTTGATAATATAATTATTAATTTAATTAAATAAATTGGATTATTGGATTATTATTATTATTATATTATTATTATTTTGGAATAATAATAATTGGAATATATATATAAGTGGGAATAAAGAAAAGGGTTTCATTCTTAACAAAGAAATTTCACGTGAAACTCAGAGAAGCTGCAGAGAAGAGGAAAAAGGGCAAAGAGCCGAAAAGCACGGTTGAGGAACGGAAAAGCTAAAGCTTAGAGAATTGCCGGATTTTCTCAGGTAAGGGGGGTTTATCGTCGGTTAATGGGTATTATAGATTAACATGTCATGGGTAGTGATAAGCCGTTGATTTAACCCTAATTGGGACTGTATATGCTGAAATTGACGTTGGATAAACCGTGTTAAAAACTGCAAATTGAATTGATAGTTGTGTGAGTCGTAAATGTTAGACTATAGCACGGATCACAATTAAAAACTTGATTCGGCACTACTAAATTAAAGACAAATTAGGTTTTCTTAGAAAGGGTTTTAGAGGCGGAAGCGGCCGGAAAACCTGATCTGCGTGAAGCTGACGGAACTTGGAATAACTCAGAAAAATCTGAGTCTGCGCGCGAGCGGTCGACCATAGGGTCGGTGTGCGCTGACCCGTGGGGCATGCGCCGACTGCATGCGTCGACGCAAGGCATTTTGGCGCCGACCCGTGAGTTAAGCGTCGACCCCATGCGTCGACGCAAGGGGTCTTTGCGCCGACTCCCTCCAGTTGAGCAGAGCCTTTGCGCCGACCGCGAACTTTGAGCTGACCCCTACGGTCGACTCAAAGCCTTCAATTTGTTCGTAGACGTGCATGATGGTTTTTTTTGTCAGCAGCGAAACTTGATAACACTGTTGCAGTGTGGAAATAGTTGATTTTTATGTGGTAAATGCGATTGGTAGTTGCCTTATTGCAGTTAAATTGATGAATAAAAATTGTTGGTGTTGTGTTGTGAAACGTTGATGCAATTATGTTGAAAAGTTAAATTTTAAGTTGTGTTGAAAAATACTGAGTTGTAGGCTGATGAGCCAAAGTTGATTTTAAGTTGCTTTGTTGAAAAATACTGAGTTGTAGGCTGATGAGCCAAAGTTGATTTAAGTTGTTTTGTTGAAAAGCTGTTGTGTTGCTGTTGCTATTATGTTGTTAGAGTTTCAAGTCGTACATGTCATATACATCCATATGCATTAAGTCGGAGCTTCGTCTCACACCACGTTGGCCTGGATTGGCAAAAATATGGGGCTTTTGCTCACACCACGTTGGCCTGGATTGGCAAAATTTTAAGTTGAAAGTTGAAGGCTTATGCCTTGATGCCCACTAAACTGGCAATGATTTTAAGTTGGGAGTTTTACTCCAAATGGTACCACATGCATGAAGAGTCGAGTCTCATTGAGTTGCATTTTATGTTGTTATTGAGTTGCCTTTACGTTGTGTTTGAATATGATAATTGAGTTGACTGTGCCGTTGCCTAATGCATGATATAATTAGGGTGACTAACGTGTAGAATTACTTAACATAACATGATAAATTATAATATTTGTTATATCGATTGAGGAACTCACCCTTACAGCTATATTTTTCAGGTAACGAGCAGTGAGTCGAATAGAAGCTAGTGCTTGAAGTCTAGTGTGGTTAGAGGGTCATGCTCTGATAGATGTAACATCGGGACGGGATGTTTGAATTGTTGAATAAATGTTAATTTTAAGATATTACAGATGTTGAATGTTTCTATCCGCTGCGAATTTTTAAAGAAGTGTTTATGTTGAATTAAATAATGAGCATGACTGATTTTTACGGTGAATTATGTGAAGTATTATGTGACACCCTTGGTGCATGATTACTCTGATATTGATTTATATGCTGTTGTTTTAATTAAATATTTGGGGTATTTAGAAGGGTGTTACATTAGTGGTATCAGAGCAGGTCGGTCTGTCCGGCCAGTTGTCGTGTCGTTACTGTCTAACAATTGTGTAATTGTTATTAATCTAACGTTAAGTTGTGTTGTATTGATAAGTTGAAATGGCTGGAAGGAATGACGCTGCAATGGCTGCCGCAATGCAAGCAATGGCACAAGCTGTGCAGAACTTGCCAAATGCTGGTGGAGATGCTGGATCACGTAGCTTGGCGACTTTTCAGAGAGAGAACCCGCCGGTGTTTAAAGGAAAGCATGATCCAGATGCAGCCTTGGGATGGTTGAAAGAGATTGAGAGAATCTTCCGTGTTATGGATTGTACTCCAGCTCAGAAGGTTCGGTATGGTACTCACATGCTAGCAGTCGAAGCTGACGACTGGTGGCTAGAGACTCACGAGAGGTTGACCGCGGCAGGTGAAGTCGTTACTTGGGATGTATTCCGTAGGGAATTTCTGAGGAAGTATTATCCAGAGGATGTCCGTGGTAAGAAGGAGATTGAATTCCTTGAGCTGAAGCAAGGAAACATGTCTGTCACGGATTATGCTGCGAAATTTGTGGAGTTGTCCAAATTTTATCCTCATTACACTGGTGCTGGTGCTGAATTTTCAAAGTGCATCAAGTTTGAAAATGGATTGCGCTCTGAAATTAAGAAGGTTGTTGGGTATCAGAAGATACGCATTTTTACTGAGTTGGTTGATAGCTGCAGGATATTTGAAGAGGACAATAATGCTCATTACAAGATTGTCAGTGATCGCAGAGGCAAGCAACATCAAAACCGTGGCAAGCCATATGATGTTCCGGCTGGAAAAGGGAGACAAAGAGCTGCTCCGGCTCAGAGAGCTAGTGGGGGAGGTGCTCCTACTGGTATAGTTTGCTTCAAGTGTGGTCAGGCTGGTCATAAGAGTAATGTATGCACTGCTGAAGTAAAGAGGTGTTTTCGCTGTGGTAAGATTGGCCATGCAATAGCTGATTGCAAGCACAAGGAAGTGATTTGTTTTAATTGCGGAGAAGAAGGGCATATTGGAAGTCAGTGTCAGAAGCCGAAGAAAGGGAATCAGTCAGGAGGCAAGGTCTTTGCTTTATCGGGTTCTGAGA
The DNA here is from genome assembly GCF_024323335.1 of Lathyrus oleraceus. Classification (NCBI taxonomy): domain Eukaryota; kingdom Viridiplantae; phylum Streptophyta; class Magnoliopsida; order Fabales; family Fabaceae; genus Lathyrus; species Lathyrus oleraceus. Next base: position 84,593 of record NW_026112506.1, read on the forward strand.
CTTCTGCAGATGATCGTTTGATCCGAGGTACGTGTTATATTAATGGCTTTCCCCTTGTAGCTATTATTGACACAGGTGCGACTCATTCCTTTATATCTTTGGATTGTGCTGTGAAACTTAAGTTAGAGATATCTGAGATGTTTGGAAGTATGGTAATTGATACTCCTGCGAAGGGTTCAGTGACTACTACTTCGGTTTGTTTAAATTGTCCTTTGAGTATTTTTGGTAGAGACTTTGGGATAGACCTTGTGTGTCTTCCGTTAGTGCAGATTGATGTTATTCTGGGTATGAACTGGTTGGTGTTTAACCGAGTTTCTATCAACTGTTTTGATAAGACTGTGATTTTTCCTGGGATGGAAGAAGGGAAAAGTTTATTTCTATCAGCCAGACAGGTGGATGAGGAAGTAGCTGATGGGGCAGAGTTGTTTATACTGTTAGCGACTTTGGAGGCTAAAGATAAACTGATGATTTGCGATCTAGCTGTGGTGTGTGATTTTCCTGATGTGTTTCCGGAAGAAGTGAATGAATTGCCGCCAGAGCGTGAAGTGGAGTTCTCGATTGATTTGGTACCTGGTACTAGACCGATATCGATGGCTCCGTACCGTATGTCTGCTGTTGAGTTAACTGAATTGAAGAGTCAGTTGGAAGATCTGTTGGATAAGAAATTTATTCGTCCGAGTGTGTCACCGTGGGGTGCACCAGTGCTATTGGTTAAGAAGAAAGAAGGTACTATGAGGTTGTGTGTGGACTACAGGCAACTGAATAAAGTGACGATCAAGAATCGGTATCCTTTGCCGAGGATTGATGATTTGATGGATCAGTTGGTTGGTGCAAGTGTGTTCAGCAAGATAGATTTGAGATCTGGGTATCATCAGATACGTGTGAAGACTGAGGATATTCAGAAGACTGCTTTCAGGACAAGGTATGGACATTATGAGTATTCTGTAATGCCTTTTGGTGTGACTAATGCGCCTGGAGTATTTATGGAGTATATGAATAGGATTTTCCATCGGTATCTAGACAAGTTTGTTGTGGTATTTATTGATGATATTTTGGTGTATTCGAAATCGGAAGAAGAGCATGCTGAGCATTTGAGAGTGGTTTTGGGAGTTCTACGAGAAAAGAAATTATTTGCTAAATTGTCCAAGTGTGAATTTTGGTTAGAAGAGGTAAGTTTTCTTGGTTTGGCTGGTTATTATAGGAAGTTCATTGAAGGGTTTTCTAAGTTGGCGTTACCGTTGACGATGTTGACTAGAAAGGGGCAAGCATTTGTTTGGGACTCAAAATGTGAAGAAGGGTTCCAAGAGTTAAAGAGAAGGTTAACTACTGCTCCTATTCTGACATTACCGAGTTCGTCGGAACCATTTGAAGTTTACTGTGATGCTTCATTGTTGGGTTTGGGTGGCGTGTTGATGCAGAATAAGCAGGTTATAGCTTATGCTTCAAGACAGCTGAGGATTCATGAGAGGAATTATCCGACGCACGACTTAGAGTTGGCGGCTGTGGTGTTTGTTCTGAAGTTATGGAGACATTACTTGTATGGGTCAAGATTTGAAGTTTTCAGTGACCATAAAAGTTTAAAGTATTTGTTTGATCAGAAAGAGCTGAATATGAGACAGAGGAGATGGTTAGAGTTTCTGAAGGATTATGACTTTGGTTTGAATTACCATCCGGGTAAAGCAAATGTAGTGGCTGATGCGTTGAGTCGGAAATCATTGCATATGTCTATGCTAATGGTTAAGGAGTTGGATTTAATTGAACAGTTTAGAGACTTGAGTTTGGTGTGTGAGAGTACTCACAATAGTGTTAAATTGGGAATGTTGAAGTTGACAAGTGGTATTCTGGATGAGATCAGAGAGGGTCAGAAATCTGATATGCTTTTGGTTGATAAGTTGACTCTAGTGAGTCAAGGTCAAGGTGGCGAATTCAGAGTTGATGAGAATGGTATTTTGAAGTTTGGTAGTCGGGTGTGTATTCCGGATGTTACCGAGCTTAAGAAGAGTATTCTTGAGGAAGGACATCGTAGTGGTCTGAGTATTCATCCTGGAGCTACGAAGATGTATCATGATTTGAAGAAGTTATTTTGGTGGCCGGGAATGAAAAGAGAAATTGCGAGTTTTGTCTATTCTTGTTTGACTTGTCAGAAGTCAAAGATTGAGCATCAGAAGCCGTCTGGGCTAATGCAACCGTTGGCTATTCCAGAGTGGAAGTGGGATAGTATCAGTATGGATTTTGTTTCTGGTTTACCGAGGACAAGTAAGAATTTTGAAGCTATTTGGGTGATTGTTGACAGATTAACAAAGTCGGCTCATTTCATTCCGATTAGAATGGATTATCCGTTAGAAAAATTGGCTGAGTTGTATATTGAGAAGATTGTAAGTTTGCATGGTATTCCGTCGAGTATTGTTTCGGACAGAGATCCTAGGTTTACATCGAAATTCTGGGAAGGTTTGCAGAAGGCTTTGGGAACTAAGCTGAGATTGAGTTCTGCATATCATCCGCAGACTGATGGTCAGACTGAGAGGACGATTCAGTCATTAGAGGATCTTTTGAGAGCTTGTGTTTTGGAAAAAGGAGGTGGTTGGGATTGTTATTTACCGTTGATTGAGTTTACCTACAACAATAGTTTTCATTCGAGTATTGGTATGGCACCGTTTGAAGCTTTGTATGGTAGGAGATGTCGGACACCGTTATGTTGGTGTGAGTCCGGTGAGAGTGCTGTGGTCGGACCGGAAATTGTTCAACAGACTACAGAAAAGATTAAGATGATTCAGGAGAAGATGAGGATGGCTCAGAGTCGTCAGAAGAGTTATCATGACAAGAGGAGGAAGTCACTTGAGTTTCAAGAGGGAGATCATGTGTTTCTTCGTGTTACTCCGATAACAGGTGTTGGTCGGGCTTTGAAGTCGAAGAAGTTGACACCTCGATTTATTGGTCCTTATCAGATTTTGGAGAGGATAGGAGAAGTAGCCTATCGTATCGCTTTACCGCCGTCACTTGCGAATTTGCATGAGGTTTTTCATGTGTCTCAGTTGAGGAGGTATATTCATGATCCGTCGCATGTGATCCAAGTAGATGATGTACAGGTGAGAGATAACCTGACTGTTGAAACATCGCCTATGAGGATTGAGGATCGAGAGTTGAAGCAGTTGCGGGGTAAAGAGATTGCCTTAGTGAAGGTAGCTTGGGGAGGACCAGCAGGTGGCAATGTGACTTGGGAGCTGGAGAGTCAGATGAAAGAGTCCTATCCAGAGTTATTTGCTTGAGGTATGTTTTCGAGGACGAAAACTCTTTTAGTGGGGGAGAGTTGTAACACCCCAAATAAAGAAAAAAAAGAATTATTTAATTAAGTTGATAATATAATTATTAATTTAATTAAATAAATTGGATTATTGGATTATTATTATTATTATTATTATTATTTTGGAATAATAATAATTGGAATATATATATAAGTGGGAATAAAGAAAAGGGTTTCATTCTTAACAAAGAAATTTCACGTGAAACTCAGAGAAGCTGCAGAGAAGAGGAAAAAGGGCAAAGAGCCGAAAAGCACGGTTGAGGAACGGAAAAGCTAAAGCTTAGAGAATTGCCGGATTTTCTCAGGTAAGGGGGGTTTATCGTCGGTTAATGGGTATTATAGATTAACATGTCATGGGTAGTGATAAGCCGTTGATTTAACCCTAATTGGGACTGTATATGCTGAAATTGACGTTGGATAAACCGTGTTAAAAACTGCAAATTGAATTGATAGTTGTGTGAGTCGTAAATGTTAGACTATAGCACGGATCACAATTAAAAACTTGATTCGGCACTACTAAATTAAAGACAAATTAGGTTTTCTTAGAAAGGGTTTTAGAGGCGGAAGCGGCCGGAAAACCTGATCTGCGTGAAGCTGACGGAACTTGGAATAACTCAGAAAAATCTGAGTCTGCGCGCGAGCGGTCGACCATAGGGTCGGTGTGCGCTGACCCGTGGGGCATGCGCCGACTGCATGCGTCGACGCAAGGCATTTTGGCGCCGACCCGTGAGTTAAGCGTCGACCCCATGCGTCGACGCAAGGGGTCTTTGCGCCGACTCCCTCCAGTTGAGCAGAGCCTTTGCGCCGACCGCGAACTTTGAGCTGACCCCTACGGTCGACTCAAAGCCTTCAATTTTGTTCGTAGACGTGCATGATGGTTTTTTTTGTCAGCAGCGAAACTTGATAACACTGTTGCAGTGTGGAAATAGTTGATTTTTATGTGGTAAATGCGATTGGTAGTTGCCTTATTGCAGTTAAATTGATGAATAAAAATTGTTGGGTTTGTGTTGTGAAACGTTGATGCAATTATGTTGAAAAGTTAAATTTTAAGTTGTGTTGAAAAATACTGAGTTGTAGGCTGATGAGCCAAAGTTGATTTTAAGTTGCTTTGTTGAAAAATACTGAGTTGTAGGCTGATGAGCCAAAGTTGATTTAAGTTGTTTTGTTGAAAAGCTGTTGTGTTGCTGTTGCTATTATGTTGTTAGAGTTTCAAGTCGTACATGTCATATACATCCATATGCATTAAGTCGGAGCTTCGTCTCACACCACGTTGGCCTGGATTGGCAAAAATATGGGGCTTTTGCTCACACCACGTTGGCCTGGATTGGCAAAATTTTAAGTTGAAAGTTGAAGGCTTATGCCTTGATGCCCACTAAACTGGCAATGATTTTAAGTTGGGAGTTTTACTCCAAATGGTACCACATGCATGAAGAGTCGAGTCTCATTGAGTTGCATTTTATGTTGTTATTGAGTTGCCTTTACGTTGTGTTTGAATATGATAATTGAGTTGACTGTGCCGTTGCCTAATGCATGATATAATTAGGGTGACTAACGTGTAGAATTACTTAACATAACATGATAAATTATAATATTTGTTATATCGATTGAGGAACTCACCCTTACAGCTATATTTTTCAGGTAACGAGCAGTGAGTCGAATAGAAGCTAGTGCTTGAAGTCTAGTGTGGTTAGAGGGTCATGCTCTGATAGATGTAACATCGGGACGGGATGTTTGAATTGTTGAATAAATGTTAATTTTAGATATTACAGATGTTGAATGTTTCTATCCGCTGCGAATTTTTAAAGAAGTGTTTATGTTGAATTAAATAATGAGCATGACTGATTTTTACGGTGAATTATGTGAAGTATTATGTGACACCCTTGGTGCATGATTACTCTGATATTGATTTATATGCTGTTGTTTTAATTAAATATTTGGGGTATTTAGAAGGGTGTTACATATTCATTTCTACATTAAAAATATAAAAATTTACAAAATGTATATGCATGATGCATTGATGGTTATTTTTAAGTTCTTAATTCTTAAAGTTATGTGTTAAATTTTCTTTTTGATTCAACCGCAGTCCTATGTTAAACTTAATACCTTGATTATAACAATAAATACCTTATAACCATGTTTCTAAGTTGTTTCCTTGTAAATGTGCTCAACAAAAAAATCGCTTTTGTTTTCTTTTTCCATACACACTCAAGTATCTAAAATCAAAGCCTATGTTTCCATTAACTCTATGTAACTCCGAAGATATTAACAGTGCAATAACCTTGCTTAACTAAATAAGTTTATGAATCCAATCATTGCTTGTATCCACTAACCTTTGTTTCTTCATAATGCACCGATCATTCCTATAGAATCCCATCAAACATCACAAAATCCTTGGACACACATCCCTTGACATCTAATTCTAATCCATTTTAAAGGTGTACTCAATTCATATTTTTTAAAATTTTATTAATTTTAAATTCTAGAATTATATAAAGTTAATTGTTTTTAAAATTGTTTTAGAAATAGATGATTTTTTTAATACTGTTTATTAATTGCAATATTTTTTGAATAATGATTATTAAGATAATAATAATTTTTTCTTTTGAGAGATTTCAAACAAAAAAATTAATTAGGAGAATTTCGTGAAGATGAAACATTAGTATGAAGCTAGGATTTTGTTTAGGGTTACCATCATGACAACCTTAAATTTATATTAAGTAGATAATATTTAATATATGTATTTACCTTTAACTTAAAAGTTATAACAATAAACTATATACGAGATAAATCAAAAACTACAATTCCTTAAATTTTTCAATTAACACAAAAAAGTCTTCCTTGAATGTTTCAAAATACCCTACAAATATTCCTTAAATATTTCACAACATATAACAAACTTTATTTTCTTATATAAATATAGTTGTTGTGCTTACACCCAACACATTCTTTTTCTAAGTTATCATATTTTATAAATCCAAAACCTTTTGCAATCCATATATAAAAATAAATAAATGTAGTGAGATTTCAAAGAGTTTGGATCTATAAAGTATTTGACATAGATGATTATAAATGTATTGTTGATGATACAAATGAGTCACGGTTTGTAAGTTATTTTTTGCAAAATTTGTACTTTTTTATTGTTTATTTATGCACCATTTTTGCTCTATTTTTTCGAAAGTGTATGTTCAGAAACTAAATCTACATTAATTATGGTTTTTACCATAAGTTAAAATAGAAAAGATAATTATAATTGCACAGTTATTAATTATAATGGCTTAACTAGAAGAAATCGATATATAAATATTAATATCTAAATTAATATGTACCATGTATTCATTTCTACATTAAAAATATAAAAATTTACAAAATGTATATGCATGATGCATTGATGGTTATTTTTAAGTTCTTAATTCTTAAAGTTATGTGTTAAATTTTCTTTTTGATTCAACCGCAGTCCTATGTTAAACTTAATACCTTGATTATAACAATAAATACCTTATAACCATGTTTCTAAGTTGTTTCCTTCTAAATGTGCTCAACAAAATAATCGCTTTGTTTTCTTTTTCCATACACACTCAAGTATCTAAAATCAAAGCCTATGTTTCCATTGACTCTATGTAACTCCGAAGATATTAACAGTGCAATAACCTTGCTTAACTAAATAAGTTTATGAATCCAATCATTGCTTGTATCCACTAACCTTTGTTTCTTCATATTGCACCGATAATTCCTATAGGATCTCATCAAACATCACAAAATCCTTGGACACACATCCCTTGACATCTAATTCTAATCCATTTTAAAGGTGTACTCAATTCATATTTTTTAAAAGTTTATTAATTTTAAATTCTAGAATTATATAAATTAAATTGTTTTTAAAATTGTTTTAGAAATGGATGATTTTTTTATACTGTTTATTAATTGCAATATTTTTTGAATAATGATTATTAAGATAATAATAATTTTTTCTTTTGAGAGATTTCAAACAAAAAAATTAATTAGGAGAATTTCGTGAAGATGACACATTAGTATGAAGCTAGGATTTTGTTTAGGGTTTCCATCATGACAACCTTAAATTTATATTAAGTAGATAATATTTAATATATGTATTTACCTTTAACTTAAAAGTTATAACAATAAACTATATACGAGATAAATCAAAAACTACAATTCCTTAAATTTTTCAATTAACACAAAAAAGTCTTCCTTGAATGTTTCAAAATACCCTACAAATATTCCTTAAATATTTGACAACATATAACAAACTTTATTTTCTTATATAAATATAGTTGTTGTGCTTACACCCAACACATTCTTTTTCTAAGTTATCATATTTTATAAATCCAAAACCTTTTGCAATCCATATATAAAAATAAATAAATGTAGTGAGATTTCAAAAGGTTTGGATCTATAAAGTATTTGACCTAGATGATTGTAAATGTATTGTTGAGGATACAAATGAGTCACGGTTTGTAAGTTATTTTTTGCAAAATTTGTACTTTTTTATTGTTTATTTTATGCACCATTTTTGCTCTATTTTTTCGAAAGTGTATGTTCAGAAACTAAATCTACATTAATTATGGTTTTTACCATAAGTTAAAATAGAAAAGATAATTATAATTGCACAGTTATTAATTATAATGGCTTAACTAGAAGAAATCGATATATAAATATTAATATCTAAATTAATATGTACCATGTATTCATTTCTACATTAAAAATATAAAAATTTACAAAATGTATATGCATGATGCATTGATGGTTATTTTTAAGTTCTTAATTCTTAAAGTTATGTGTTAAATTTTCTTTTTGATTCAACCGCAGTCCTATGTTAAACTTAATACCTTGATTATAACAATAAATACCTTATAACCATGTTTCTAAGTTGTTTCCTTCTAAATGTGCTCAACAAAATAATCGCTTTTGTTTTCTTTTTCCATACACACTCAAGTATCTAAAATCAAAGCCTATGTTTCCATTGACTCTATGTAACTCCGAAGATATTAACAGTGCAATAACCTTGCTTAACTAAATAAGTTTATGAATCCAATCATTGCTTGTATCCACTAACCTTTGTTTCTTCATATTGCACCGATAATTCCTATAGGATCTCATCAAACATCACAAAATCCTTGGACACACATCCCTTGACATCTAATTCTAATCCATTTTAAAGGTGTACTCAATTCATATTTTTTAAAAGTTTATTAATTTTAAATTCTAGAATTATATAAATTAAATTGTTTTTAAAATTGTTTTAGAAATGGATGATTTTTTTATACTGTTTATTAATTGCAATATTTTTTGAATAATGATTATTAAGATAATAATAATTTTTTCTTTTGAGAGATTTCAAACAAAAAAATAATTAGGAGAATTTCGTGAAGATGACACATTAGTATGAAGCTAGGATTTTGTTTAGGGTTCCATCATGACAACCTTAAATTTATATTAAGTAGATAATATTTAATATATGTATTTACCTTTAACTTAAAAGTTATAACAATAAACTATATACGAGATAAATCAAAAACTACAATTCCTTAAATTTTTCAATTAACACAAAAAGTCTTCCTTGAATGTTTCAAAATACCCTACAAATATTCCTTAAATATTTGACAACATATAACAAACTTTATTTTCTTATATAAATATAGTTGTTGTGCTTACACCCAACACATTCTTTTTCTAAGTTATCATATTTTATAAATCCAAAACCTTTGCAATCCATATATAAAAATAAATAAATGTAGTGAGATTTCAAAAGGTTTGGATCTATAAAGTATTTGACCTAGATGATTGTAAATGTATTGTTGAGGATACAAATGAGTCACGGTTTGTAAGTTATTTTTTGCAAAATTTGTACTTTTTTATTGTTTATTTATGCACCATTTTTGCTCTATTTTTTCGAAAGTGTATGTTCAGAAACTAAATCTACATTAATTATGGTTTTTACCATAAGTTAAAATAGAAAAGATAATTATAATTGCACAGTTATTAATTATAATGGCTTAACTAGAAGAAATCGATATATAAATATTAATATCTAAATTAATATGTACCATGTATTCATTTCTACATTAAAAATATAAAAATTTACAAAATGTATATGCATGATGCATTGATGGTTATTTTTAAGTTCTTAATTCTTAAAGTTATGTGTTAAATTTTCTTTTTGATTCAAGCGCAGTCCTATGTTAAACTTAATACCTTGATTATAACAATAAATACCTTATAACCATGTTTCTAAGTTGTTTCCTTGTAAATGTGCTCAACAAAAAAACCGTTTTTGTTTTCTTTTTCCATACACACTCAAGTATCTAAAATCAAAGCCTATGTTTCCATTGACTCTATGTAACTCCGAAGATATAACAGTGCAATAACCTTGCTTAACTAAATAAGTTTATGAATCCAATCATTGCTTGTATCCACTAACCTTTGTTTCTTCATCATGCACCGATCATTCCTATAGAATCCCATCAAACATCACAAAATCCTTGGACACACATCCCTTGACATCTAATTCTAATCCATTTTAAAGGTGTACTCAATTCATTATTTTTAAAATTTTATTAATTTTAAATTCTAGAATTATATAAATTTAATTGTTTTTAAAATTGTTTTAGAAATGGATGATTTTTTAATACTTCTTATTAATTGCAATATTTTTTGAATAATGATTATTAAGATAATAATAATTTTTTCTTTTGAGAGATTTCAAACAAAAAAATTAATTAGGAGAATTTCGTGAAGATGACACATTAGTATGAAGCTAGGATTTTGTTTAGGGTTACCATCATGACAACCTTAAATTTATATTAAGTAGATAATATTTAATATATGTATTTACCTTTAACTTAAAAGTTATAACAATAAACTATATAAGAGATAAATCAAAAACTACAATCCTTAAATTTTTCAATTAACAAAAAAGTCTTCCTTGAATGTTTCAAAATACCCTACAAATATTCCTTAAATATTTGACAACATATAACGAACTTTATTTTCTTATATAAATATAGTTGTTGTGCTTACACCCAACACATTCTTTTTCTAAGTTATCATATTTTATAAATCCAAAACCTTTTGCAATCCATATATAAAAATAAATAAATGTAGTGAGATTTCAAAAGGTTTGGATCTATAAAGTATTTGACCTAGATGATTATAAATGTATTGTTGAGGATACAAATGAGTCACGGTTTGTAAGTTATTTTTTGCAAAATTTGTACTTTTTTATTGTTTATTTATGCACCATTTTTGCTCTATTTTTCGAAAGTGTATGTTCAGAAACTAAATCTACATTAATTATGGTTTTACCATAAATTAAAATAGAAAAGATAATTATAATTGCACAGTTATTAATTATAATGGCTTAACTAGAAGAAATCGATATATAAATATTAATAACTAAATTAATATGTACCATGTATTCATTTCTACATTAAAAATATAAAAATTTACAAAATGTATATGCATGATGCATTGATGGTTATTTTTAAGTTCTTAATTCTTAAAGTTATGTGTTAAATTTTCTTTTTGATTCAACCGCAGTCCTATGTTAAACTTAATACCTTGATTATAACAATAAATACCTTATAACCATGTTTCTAAGTTGTTTCCTTGTAAATGTGCTCAACAAAAAAAACCGTTTTTGTTTTCTTTTTCCATACACACTCAAGTATCTAAAATCAAAGCCTATGTTTCCATTGACTCTATGTAACTCCGAAGATATTAACAGTGCAATAACCTTGCTTAACTAAATAAGTTTATGAATCCAATCATTGCTTGTATCCACTAACCTTTGTTTCTTCATCATGCACCGATCATTCCTATAGAATCCCATCAAACATCACAAAATCCTTGGACACACATCCCTTGACATCTAATTCTAATCCATTTTAAAGGTGTACTCAATTCATATTTTTTAAAATTTTATTAATTTTAAATTCTAGAATTATATAAATTTAATTGTTTTTAAAATTGTTTTAGAAATGGATGATTTTTTTAATACTGTTTATTAATTGCAATATTTTTTGAATAATGATTATTAAGATAATAATAATTTTTTCTTTTGAGAGATTTCAAACAAAAAAATTAATTAGGAGAATTTCGTGAAGATGACACATTAGTATGAAGCTAGGATTTTGTTTAGGGTTACCATCATGACAACCTTAAATTTATATGAAGTAGATAATATTTAATATATGTATTTACCTTTAACTTAAAAGTTATAACAATAAACTATATACGAGATAAATCAAAAACTACAATTCCTTAAATTTTTCAATTAACACAAAAAAGTCATGCTTGAATATTTCAAAATACCCTACAAATATTCCTTAAATATTTCACAACATATAACAAACTTTATTTTCTTATATAAATATAGTTGTTGTGCTTACACCAAACACATTCTTTTTCTAAGTTATCATATTTTATAAATCCAAAACCTTTTGCAATCCATATATAAAAATAAATAAATGTAGTGAGATTTCAAAAGGTTTGGATCTATAAAGTATTTGACCTAGATGATTATAAATGTATTGTTGAGGATACAAATGAGTCACGGTTTGTAAGTTATTTTTTGCAAAATTTGTACTTTTTTATTGTTTATTTATGCACCATTTTTGCTCTATTTTTTCGAAAGTGTATGTTCAGAAACTAAATCTACACTAATTATGGTTTTTACCATAAGTTAAAATAGAAAAGATAATTATAATTGCACAGTTATTAATTATAATGGCTTAACTAGAAGAAATCGATATATAAATATTAATATCTAAATTAATATGTACCATGTATTCATTTCTACATTAAAAATATAAAAATTTACAAAATGTATATGCATGATGCATAGATGGTTATTTTTAAGTTCTTAATTCTTAAAGTTATGTGTTAAATTTTCTTTTTGATTCAACCGCAGTCCTATGTTAAACTTAATACCTTGATTATAACAATAAATACCTTATAACCATGTTTCTAAGTTGTTTCCTTGTAAATGTGCTCAACAAAAAAATCGCTTTTGTTTTTTTTTTCCATACACACTCAAGTATCTAAAATCAAAGCCTATGTTTCCATTGACTCTATGTAACTCCGAAGATATTAACAGTGCAATAACCTTGCTTAACTAAATAAGTTTATGAATCCAATCATTGCTTGTATCCACTAACCTTTGTTTCTTCATAATGCACCGATAATTCCTATAGAATCTCATCAAACATCACAAAATCCTTGGACACACATCCCTGACATCTAATTCTAATCCATTTTAAAGGTGTACTCAATTCACATTTTTTAAAATTTTATTAATTTTAAATTCTAGAATTATATAAATTAAATTGTTTTTAAAATTGTTTTAGAAATGGATGATTTTTTAATACTGTTTATTAATTGCAATATTTTTTGAATAATGATTATTAAGATAATAATAATTTTTTCTTTTGAGAGATTTCAAACAAAAAAATTAATTAGGAGAATTTCGTGAAGATGACACATTAGTATGAAGCTAGGATTTTGTTTAGGGTTACCATCATGACAACCTTAAATTTATATTAAGTAGATAATATTTAATATATGTATTTACCTTTAACTTAAAAGTTATAACAATAAACTATATACGAGATAAATCAAAAACTACAATTCCTTAAATTTTTAAATTAACACAAAAAAGTCTTCCTTGAATGTTTCAAAATACCCTACAAATATTCCTTAAATATTTCACAACATATAACAAACTTTAATTTCTTATATAAATATAGTTGTTGTGCTTACACCAAACACATTCTTTTTCTAAGTTATCATATTTTATAATCCAAAACCTTTTGCAATCCATATATAAAAATAAATAAATGTAGTGAGATTTCAAAGGTTTGGATCTATAAAGTATTTGACCTAGATGATTATAAATGTATTGTTGAGGATACAAATGAGTCACGGTTTGTAAGTTATTTTTGCAAAATTTGTACTTTTTTATTGTTTATTTATGCACCATTTTTGCTCTATTTTTTCGAAAGTGTATGTTCAGAAACTAAATCTACATTAATTATGGTTTTTACCATAAGTTAAAATAGAAAAGATAATTATAATTGCACAGTTATTAATTATAATGGCTTAACTAGAAGAAATCGATATATAAATATTAATATCTAAATTAATATGTACCATGTATTCATTTCTACATTAAAAATATAAAAATTTACAAAATGTATATGCATGATGCATGATGGTTATTTTAAGTTCTTAATTCTTAAAGTTATGTGTTAAATTTTCTTTTTGATTCAACCGCAGTCCTATGTTAAACTTAATACCTTGATTATAACAATAAATACCTTATAACCATGTTTCTAAGTTGTTTCCTTGTAAATGTGCTCAACAAAAAAATCGCTTTTGTTTTCTTTTTCCATACACACTCAAGTATCTAAAATCAAAGCCTATGTTTCCATTGACTCTATGTAACTCCGAAGATATTAACAGTGCAATAACCTTGCTTAACTAAATAAGTTTATGAATCCAATCATTGCTTGTATCCACTAACCTTTGTTTCTTCATAATGCACCGATAATTCCTATAGAATCTCATCAAACATCACAAAATCCTTGGACACACATCCCTTGACATCTAATTCTAATCCATTTTAAAGGTGTACTCAATTCACATTTTTAAAATTTATTAATTTTAAATTCTAGAATTATATAAATTAAATTGTTTTTAAAATTGTTTTAGAAATGGATGATTTTTTAATACTGTTTATTAATTGCAATATTTTTTGAATAATGATTATTAAGATAATAATAATTTTTTCTTTTGAGAGATTTCAAACAAAAAAATTAATTAGGAGAATTTCGTGAAGATGACACATTAGTATGAAGCTAGGATTTTGTTTAGGGTTACCATCATGACAACCTTAAATTTATATTAAGTAGATAATATTTAATATATGTATTTACCTTTAACTTAAAAGTTATAACAATAAACTATATACGAGATAAATCAAAAACTACAATTCCTTAAATTTTTCAATTAACACAAAAAAGTCTTCCTTGAATGTTTCAAAATACCCTACAAATATTCCTTAAATATTTGACAACATATAACAAACTTTATTTTCTTATATAAATATAGTTGTTGTGCTTACACCCAACACATTCTTTTTCTAAGTTATCATATTTTATAAATCCAAAACCTTTTGCAATCCATATATAAAATAAATAAATGTAGTGAGATTTCAAAAGGTTTGGATCTATAAAGTATTTGACCTAGATGATTGTAAATGTATTGTTGAGGATACAAATGAGTCACGGTTTGTAAGTTATTTTTTGCAAAATTTGTACTTTTTATTGTTTATTTATGCACCATTTTTGCTCTATTTTTTCGAAAGTGTATGTTCAGAAACTAAATCTACATTAATTATGGTTTTTACCATAAGTTAAAATAGAAAAGATAATTATAATTGCACAGTTATTAATTATAATGGCTTAACTAGAAGAAATCGATATATAAATATTAATATCTAAATTAATATGTACCATGTATTCATTTCTACATTAAAAATATAAAAATTTACAAAATGTATATGCATGATGCATTGATGGTTATTTTTAAGTTCTTAATTCTTAAAGTTATGTGTTAAATTTTCTTTTGATTCAACCGCAGTCCTATGTTAAACTTAATACCTTGATTATAACAATAAATACCTTATAACCATGTTTCTAAGTTGTTTCCTTGTAAATGTGCTCAACAAAAAAACCGTTTTTGTTTTCTTTTTCCATACACACTCAAGTATCTAAAATCAAAGCCTATGTTTCCATTGACTCTATGTAACTCCGAAGATATTAACAGTGCAATAACCTTGCTTAACTAAATAAGTTTATGAATCCAATCATTGCTTGTATCCACTAACCTTTGTTTCTTCATCATGCACCGATCATTCCTATAGAATCCCATCAAACATCACAAAATCCTTGGACACACATCCCTTGACATCTAATTCTAATCCATTTTAAAGGTGTACTCAATTCATATTTTTTAAAATTTTATTAATTTTAAATTCTAGAATTATATAAAGTTAATTGTTTTTAAAATTGTTTTAGAAATGGATGATTTTTTTAATACTGTTTATTAATTGGAATATTTTTTGAATAATGATTATTAAGATAATAATAATTTTTCTTTTGAGAGATTTCAAACAAAAAAATTAATTAGAAGAATTTCGTGAAGATGACACATTAGTATGAAGCTAGGATTTGTTTAGGGTTACCATCATGACAACCTTAAATTTATATTAAGTAGATAATATTTAATATATGTATTTACCTTTAACTTAAAAGTTATAACAATAAACTATATACGAGATAAATCAAAAACTACAATTCCTTAAATTTTTCAATTAACACAAAAAAGTCTTCCTTGAATGTTTCAAAATACCCTACAAATATTCTTAAATATTTCACAACATATAACAAACTTTATTTTCTTATATAAATATAGTTGTTGTGCTTACACCCAACACATTCTTTTTCTAAGTTATCATATTTTATAAATCCAAAACCTTTTGCAATCCATATATAAAAATAAATAAATGTAGTGAGATTTCAAAAGGTTTGGATCTATAAAGTATTTGACCTAGATGATTATAAATGTATTGTTGAGGATACAAATGAGTCACGGTTTGTAAGTTATTTTTTGCAAAATTTGTACTTTTTTATTGTTTATTTATGCACCATTTTTGCTCTATTTTTTCGAAAGTGTATGTTCAGAAACTAAATCTACATTAATTATGGTTTTTACCATAAGTTAAAATAGAAAAGATAATTATAATTGCACAGTTATTAATTATAATGGCTTAACTAGAAGAAATCGATATATAAATATTAATATCTAAATTAATATGTACCATGTATTCATTTCTACATTAAAAATATAAAAATTTACAAAATGTATATGCATGATGCATTGATGGTTATTTTTAAGTTCTTAATTCTTAAAGTTATGTGTTAAATTTTCTTTTTGATTCAACCGCAGTCCTATGTTAAACTTAATACCTTGATTATAACAATAAATACCTTATAACCATGTTTCTAAGTTGTTTCCTTGTAAATGTGCTCAACAAAAAAATCGCTTTTGTTTTCTTTTTCCATACACACTCAAGTATCTAAAATCAAAGCCTATGTTTCCATTGACTCTATGTAACTCCGAAGATATTAACAGTGCAATAACCTTGCTTAACTAAATAAGTTTATGAATCCAATCATTGCTTGTATCCACTAACCTTTGTTTCTTCATAATGCACCGATAATTCCTATAGAATCTCATCAAACATCACAAAATCCTTGGACACACATCCCTTGACATCTAATTCTAATCCATTTTAAAGGTGTACTCAATTCACATTTTTTAAAATTTTATTAATTTTAAATTCTAGAATTATATAAATTAAATTGTTTTTAAAATTGTTTTAGAAATGGATGATTTTTTTAATACTGTTTATTAATTGCAATATTTTTTGAATAATGATTATTAAGATAATAATAATTTTTTCTTTGAGAGATTTCAAACAAAAAATTAATTAGGAGAATTTCGTGAAGATGACACATTAGTATGAAGCTAGGATTTTGTTTAGGGTTACCATCATGACAACCTTAAATTTATATTAAGTAGATAATATTTATATATGTATTTACCTTTAACTTAAAAGTTAAACAATAAACTATATACGAGATAAATCAAAAACTACAATTCCTTAAATTTTTCAATTAACACAAAAAAGTCTTCCTTGAATGTTTCAAAATACCCTACAAATATTCCTTAAATATTCACAACATATAACAAACTTTATTTCTTATAAAATATAGTTGTTGTGCTTACACCAAACACATTCTTTTTCTAAGTTATCATATTTTATAAATCCAAAACCTTTTGCAATCCATATATAAAAATAAATAAATGTAGTGAGATTTCAAAAGGTTTGGATCTATAAAGTATTTGACCTAGATGATTATAAATGTATTGTTGAGGATACAAATGAGTCACGGTTTGTAAGTTATTTTTGCAAAATTTGTACTTTTTTATTGTTTATTTATGCACCATTTTTGCTCTATTTTTTCGAAGTGTATGTTCAGAAACTAAATCTACATTAATTATGGTTTTTACCATAAGTTAAAATAGAAAAGATAATTATAATTGCACAGTTATTAATTATAATGGCTTAACTAGAAGAAATCGATATATAAATAATTAATATCTAAATTAATATGTACCATGTATTCATTTCTACATTAAAAATATAAAAATTTACAAAATGTATATGCATGATGCATAGGATGGTTATTTTTAAGTTCTTAATTCTTAAAGTTATGTGTTAAATTTTCTTTTGATTCAACCGCAGTCCTATGTTAAACTTAATACCTTGATTATAACAATAAATACCTTATAACCATGTTTCTAAGTTGTTTCCTTGTAAATGTGCTCAACAAAAAAATCGCTTTTGTTTCTTTTTCCATACACACTCAAGTATCTAAAATCAAAGCCTATGTTTCCATTGACTCTATGTAACTCCGAAGATATTAACAGTGCAATAACCTTGCTTAACTAAATAAGTTTATGAATCCAATCATTGCTTGTATCCACTAACCTTTGTTTCTTCATCATGCACCGATAATTCCTATAGAATCTCATCAAACATCACAAAATCCTTGGACACACATCCCTTGACATCTAATTCTAATCCATTTTAAAGGTGTACTCAATTCATATTTTTTAAAATTTTATTAATTTTAAATTCTAGAATTATATAAATTAAATTGTTTTTAAAATTGTTTTAGAAATGGATGATTTTTTAATACTGTTTATTGCAATATTTTTGAATAATGATTATTAAGATAATAATAATTTTTTCTTTTGAGAGATTTCAAACAAAAAAATTAATTAGGAGAATTTCGTGAAGATGACACATTAGTATGAAGCTAGGATTTTGTTTAGGGTTACCATCATGACAACCTTAAATTTATATTAAGTAGATAATATTAATATATGTATTACCTTTAACTTAAAAGTTATAACAATAAACTATACGAGATAAATCAAAAACTACAATTCCTTAAATTTTTCAATTAACACAAAAAAGTCTTCCTTGAATGTTTCAAAATACCCTACAAATATTCCTTAAATATTGACAACATATAACAAACTTTATTTCTTATATAAATATAGTTGTTGTGCTTACACCCAACACATTCTTTTTCTAAGTTATCATATTTTATAAATCCAAAACCTTTTGCAATCCATATATAAAAATAAATAAATGTAGTGAGATTTCAAAAGGTTTGGATCTATAAAGTATTTGACCTAGATGATTATAAATGTATTGTTGAGGATACAAATGAGTCACGGTTTGTAAGTTATTTTTGCAAAATTTGTACTTTTTTATTGTTTATTTATGCACCATTTTTGCTCTATTTTTCGAAAGTGTATGTTCAGAAACTAAATCTACATTAATTATGGTTTTTACCATAAGTTAAAATAGAAAAGATAATTATAATTGCACAGTTATTAATTATAATGGCTTAACTAGAAGAAATCGATATATAAATATAATATCTAAATTAATATGTACCATGTATTCATTTCTACATTAAAAAATATAAAAATTTACAAAATGTATATGCATGATGCATTGATGGTTATTTTTAAGTTCTTAATTCTTAAAGTTATGGGTTAAATTTTCTTTTTGATTCAACCGCAGTCCTATGTTAAACTTAATACCTTGATTATAACAATAAATACCTTATAAACCATGTTTCTAAGTTGTTTCCTTGTAAATGTGCTCAACAAAAAAAACCGTTTTTGTTTTCTTTTTCCATACACACTCAAGTATCTAAAATCAAAGCCTATGTTTCCATTGACTCTATGTAACTCCGAAGATATTAACAGTGCAATAACCTTGCTTAACTAAATAAGTTATGAATCCAATCATTGCTTGTATCCACTAACCTTTGTTTCTTCATCATGCACGATCATTCCTATAGAATCCATCAAACATCACAAAATCCTTGGACACACATCCCTTGACATCTAATTCTAATCCATTTAAAGGTGTACTCAATTCATATTTTTTAAAATTTTATTAATTTTAAATTCTAGAATTATATAAATTAATTGTTTTTAAATTGTTTTAGAAATGGATGATTTTTTAATACTGTTTATTAATTGGAATATTTTTTGAATAATGATTATTAAGATAATAATAATTTTTCTTTGGAGAGATTTCAAACAAAAAAATTAATTAGGAGAATTTCGTGAAGATGACACATTAGTATGAAGCTAGGATTTTGTTTAGGGTTACCATCATGACAACCTTAAATTTATTTAAGTAGATAATATTTAATATGTATTTACCTTTAACTTAAAAGTTATAACAATAAACTATATACGAGATAAATCACAAACTACAATTCCTTAAATTTCAATTAACACAAAAAAAGTCTTCCTTGAATGTTTCAAAATACCCTACAAATATTTTAAATATTTCACAACATATAACAAACTTTATTTTCTTATATAAATAGTTGTTGTGCTTACACCCAACACATTCTTTTTCTAAGTTATCATATTTTATAAATCCAAAACCTTTGCAATCCATATATAAAAATAAATAAAGTAGTGAGATTTCAAAAGGTTTGGATCTATAAAGTATTTGACCTAGATGATTATAAATGTATTGTTGAGGATACAAATGAGTCACGGTTTGTAAGTTATTTTTTGCAAAATTGTACTTTTTATTGTTTATTTATGCACCATTTTTGCTCTATTTTTTCGAAAGTGTATGTTCAGAAACTAAATCTACATTAATTATGGTTTTACCATAAGTTAAAATAGAGAAAAGATAATTATAATTGACAGTTATTAATTATAATGGCTTAACTAGAAGAAATCGATATATAAATATTAATATCTAAATAATATGTACCATGTATTCATTTCTACAAAAAAATATAAAAATTTACAAAATGTATATGCATGATGCATTGATGGTTATTTTTAAGTTCTTAATTCTTAAAGTTATGTGTTAAATTTTCTTTTTGATTCAACCGCAGTCCTATGTTAAACTTAATACCTTGATTATAACAATAAATACCTTATAACCATGTTCTAAGTTGTTTCCTTGTAATGTGCTAAAACAAAAAAATCGCTTTTGTTTTCTTTTTCCATACACACTCAAGTATCTAAAATCAAAGCCTATGTTTCCATTGACTCTATGTAACTCCGAAGATATTAACAGTGCAATAACCTTGCTTAACTAAATAAGTTTATGAATCCAATCATTGCTTGTATCCACTAACCTTGTTTCTCATAATGCACCGATCATTCCTATAGAATCTCATCAAACATCACAAAATCCTTGGACACACATCCCTTGACATCTAATTCTAATCCATTTTAAAGGTGTACTCAATTCATATTTTTAAAATTTTATTAATTTTAAATTCTAGAATTATATAAATTAAATTGTTTTTAAAATTGTTTTAGAAATGGATGATTTTTTTAATACTGTTTATTAATTGCAATATTTTTTGAATAATGATTATTAAGATAATAATATTTTTTTCTTTTGAGAGATTTCAAACAAAAAAATTAATTAGGAGAATTTCGTGAAGATGACACATTAGTATGAAGCTAGGATTTTGTTTAGGGTTACCATCATGACAACCTTAAATTTATATTAAGTAGATATATTTAATATATGTATTTACCTTTAACTTAAAGTTATAACAATAAACTATATACGAGATAAATCAAAAACTACAATTCCTTAAATTTTTCAATTAACACAAAAAAAGTCTTCCTTGAATGTTTCAAAATACCCTACAAATTTCCTTAAATATTTCACAACCATAAACAAACTTTATTTTTTATATAAATATAGTTGTTGTGCTTACACCCAACACATTTTTTCTAAGTTATCATATTTTATAAATCCAAAACCTTTTGCAATCCATATATAAAAATAAATAAATGTAGTGAGATTTCAAAGGTTTGGATTTATAAAGTATTTGACCTAGATGATTATAAATGTATTGTTGAGGATACAAATGAGTCACGGTTTGTAAGTTATTTTTGCAAAATTTGTACTTTTTTATTGTTTATTTATGCACCATTTTTGCTCTATTTTTCGAAAGTGTATGTTCAGAAACTAAATCTACATTAATTATGGTTTTTACCATAAGTTAAAATAGAAAAAAAGATAATTATAATTGCACAGTTATTAATTATAATGGCTTAACTAGAAGAAATCGATATATAAATATTAATATCTAAATTAATATGTACCATGTATTCATTTCTACATTAAAAATATAAAAATTTACAAAATGTATATGCATGATGCATTGATGGTTATTTTTAAGTTCTTAATTCTTAAAGTTATGTGTTAAATTTCTTTTTGATTCAACCGCAGTCCTATGTTAAACTTAATACCTTGATTATAACAATAAATACCTTATAACCATGTTTCTAAGTTGTTTCCTTGTAAATGTGCTCAACAAAAAATCGCTTTTGTTTTCTTTTCCATACACACTCAAGTATCTAAAATCAAGCCTATGTTTCCATTGACTCTATGTAACTCCGAAGATATTAACAGTGCAATAACCTTGCTTAACTAAATAAGTTTATGAATCCAATCATTGCTTGTATCCACTAACCTTTGTTTCTCATAATGCACCGATCATTCCTATAGAATCTCATCAAACATCACAAAATCCTGGACACACATCCCTTGACATCTAATTCTAATCCATTTTAAAGGTGTACTCAATTCATATTTTTAAAATTTTATTAATTTAAATTCTAGAATTATATAAATTAAATTGTTTTTAAATTGTTTTAGAAATGGATGATTTTTTATAATGTTTATTAATTGCAATATTTTGAATAATGATTATTAAGATAATAATAATTTTTTCTTTTGAGAGATTTCAAACAAAAAATTAATTAGGAGAATTTCGTGAAGATGACACATTAGTATGAAGCTAGGATTTTGTTTAGGGTTACCATCATGACAACCTTAATTTATATTAAGTAGATAATATTTAATATATGTATTACCTTTAACTTAAAGTTATAACAATAAACTATATACGAGATAAATCAAAAACTACAATTCCTTAAATTTTCAATTAACACAAAAAAAGTCTCTTGAATGTTTCAAAATACCCTACAAATATTCCTTAAATATTTCACAACATATAACAAACTATTTTTTATTATATAATATAGTGTTGTGCTTACACCAAACACATTCTTTTTCTAGTTATCATATTTTATAAATCCAAAAACTTTGCAATCCATATATAAAATAAATAAATGTAGTGAGATTTCAAAAGGTTTGGATCTATAAAGTATTTGACCTAGATGATTATAAATGTATTGTTGAGGATACAAATGAGTCAGTTTGTAAGTTATTTTTTGCAAAATTTGTACTTTTTTATTGTTTATTTATGCACCATTTTTGCTCTATTTTTTCGAAAGTGTATGTTCAGAAACTAAATCTACATTAATTATGGTTTTTACCATAAGTTAAAATAGAAAAGATAATTATAATTGCACAGTTATTAATTATAATGGCTTAACTAGAAGAAATCGATTTATAAATATAATATCTAAATTAATATGTACCATGTATTCATTTCTACATTAAAATATAAAAATTTACAAAATGTATATGCATGATGCATAGATGGTTATTTTAAGTTTTAATTCTTAAAGTTATGTGTTAAATTTCTTTTTGATTCAACCGCAGTCTATGTTAAACTTAATACCTTGATTATAACAATAAATACCTTATAACCATGTTTCTAAGTTTGTTTCCTTGTAAATGTGCTCAACAAAAAAAATCGCTTTTTGTTTTCTTTTCCATACACACTCAAGTATCTAAAATCAAAGCCTATGTTTCCATTGACTCTATGTAACTCCGAAGATATTAACAGTGCAATAACCTTGCTTAACTAAATAAGTTTATGAATCCAATCATTGCTTGTATCCACTAACCTTTGTTTCTTCATAATGCACCGATAATTCTATAGAATCTCATCAAACATCACAAAATCCTTGGACACACATCCTTGACATCTAATTCTAATCCATTTTAAGGTGTACTCAATTCATATTTTTTAAAATTTTATTAATTTAAATTCTAGAATTATATAAATTAAATTGTTTTTAAAATTGTTTTAGAAATGGATGATTTTTTAATACTGTTTATTAATTGCAATATTTTTGAATAATGATATAAGATAATAATAATTTTTTCTTTTGAGAGATTTCAACAAAAAAATTAATTAGGAGAATTTCGTGAAGATGACACATTAGTATGAAGCTAGGATTTTGTTTAGGGTTACCATCATGACAACCTTAAATTTATATTAAGTAGATAATATTTAAAATGTATTTACCTTTAACTTAAAAGTTATAACAATAAACTATAACGAGATAAATCAAAAACTACAATCCTTAAATTTTTCAATTACACAAAAAAGTCTTCCTTGAATGTTTCAAAATACCCTACAAAATTTCTTAAATATTTCACAACATATAACAAACTTATTTTCTTATATAATATAGTTGTTGTGCTTACACCCAACACATTCTTTTCTAAGTTATCATATTTTATAAATCAAAACCTTTTGCAATCCATATATAAAAATAATAAATGTAGTGAGATTTCAAAAGTTTGGATTATAAAGTATTTGACCTAGATGATTTAAATGTATTGTTGAGGATACAAATGAGTCACGGTTTGTAAGTTATTTTTTGCAAAATTTGTACTTTTTTATTGTTTATTTATGCACCATTTTTGCTCTTTTTTTCGAAAGTGTATGTTCAGAAACTAAATCTACATAATTATGGTTTTTACCATAAGTTAAAATAGAAAAGATAATTATAATTGCACAGTTATTAATTATAATGGCTTAACTAGAAGAAATCGATATATATAAATATTAATATCTAAATTAATATGTACCATGTATTCATTTCTACATTAAAAATATAAAAATTTACAAAATGTATATGCATGATGCATTGAGGTGTTATTTTTAAGTTCTTAATTCTTAAAGTTATGTGTTAAATTTTCTTTTTGATTCAACCGCAGTCCTATGTTAAACTTAATACCTTGATTATAACAATAAAATACCTTATAACCATGTTTCTAAGTTGTTTCCTTGTAAATGTGCTCAACAAAAAAAATCGCTTTTGTTTTCTTTTCCATACACACTCAAGTATCTAAAATCAAAGCCTATGTTTCCATTGACTCTATGTAACTCCGAAGATATTAACACGTGCAATAACCTTGCTTAACTAAAAGTTTATGAATCCAATCATTGCTGTATCCACTAACTTTGTTTCTTCATAATGCACCGATTATTCCTATAGAATCTCATCAAACATCACAAAATCCTTGGACACACATCCCTTGACATCTAATTCTAATCCTTTTAAAGGTGTACTCAATTCATATTTTTTAAAATTTTATTAATTTTAAATTCTAGAATATATAAATTAAAATTGTTTTAAAATTGTTTTAGAAGGATGATTTTTTTAATACTGTTTATTAATTGCAATATTTTTTTGAATAATGATTATTAAGATAATAATAATTTTTCTTTTGAGAGATTTCAAACAAAAAAAATTAATTAGGAGAATTTCGTGAGATGACACATTAGTATGAAGCTAGGATTTTGTTTAGGGTTACCATCATGACAACCTTAAATTTATATTAAGTAGATAATATTAATATATGTATTTTACCTTTAACTTAAAAGTATAACAATAAACTATATACGAGATAAATCAAAAACTACAATTCCTTAAATTTTTCAATAACACAAAAAAGTCTTCTTGAATGTTTCAAAATACCTACAAATATTCCTTAAATATTGACAACCATATAACAAACTTTTTTCTTATATACATATAGTTGTTGTGTTACACCCAACACCCCTTCTTTTCTAAGTTATCATATTTTATAAATCAAAAACCTTTTGCAATCCATATATAAAAATAAATAAATGTAGTGAAGTTTCAAAAGGTTTGGATTATAAAGTATTTGACTAGATGATTGTAAATGTAGGGTTGTGAGGATACAAAGAGTCACGGTTGTAAGTTATTTTTTGCAAAATTTGTACTTTTTTATTGTTTATTTATGCACCATTTTTGCTATATTTTTTCGAAAGTGTATGTTCAGAAACTAAATCTACATTAATTATGGTTTTTACCATAAGTTAAAATAGAAAAGATAATTATAATTGCACAGTTATTAATTTAATGGCTAACTAGAAAAGAAATCGATATATAACTATTAATATCTAAATTAATATGTACCATGTATCATTTCTACATTAAAATATAAAAAATTTACAAAATGTATATGCAGATGCATTGATGGTTATTTTTAAGTTCTTAATTCTTAAAGTGATGTGTTAAATTTATTCTTTTTGATTCAAACGCAGTCCTATGTTAAACTTAATACCTTGATTATAACAATAAATACCTTATAACCATGTTTCTAAGTTGTTTCCTTGTAATGTGCTCCTCAACAAAAAAACCGCTTGTGTTTTCCTTTTCCATACACACTCAAGTATCTAAAATCAAAGCCTATGTTTCATTGACTTATGTAACTCCGAGAATATTAACAGGCAAAACCTTGCTTAACTAAATAAGTTTATGAATCCAATCATTGCTTGTATCCACTAAACCTTTGTGTCTTCATCATGCACCGATATTCCTATAGAATCTCATCAAACATCACAAAAATCCTTGGACACACATCCTTGACATCTAATCTAATCCATTGTAAAGTGTATCTCAATTCATTTTTTTTAAATTTTATTAATTTAAATTCTAGAATTATATAAATTAAATTGTTTTAAAAGTTGTTTTAGAAATGGATTGATTTTTTTAATACTGTTTATTAATGGCAATATTTTTTGAATAATGATTATTAAGAAATAATAATTTTTTCTTTTGAGAGATTTCAAAAAAAAATTTAATTAGGAGGAATTTCGTGAAGATGACACATTAGTATGAAGCTAGGATTTTGTTTAGGGTTACATCATGACACCTTAAATTTATATTAAGTAGCTAATATTAATATATGTATTTACCTTTAACTTAATAGTAGAACAATAAACTATATACGAGATAAATCCAAACTACAATTCCTTAAATTTTTCATTAAACCAAAAAAGTCTTCCTTGAATGTTTCAAAATACCCTACAAATATCCTTAAATATTGGACAACATATAAAAAACTTTATTTTCTTATATAAATATAGTTGTTGTGCTTACACCCAAACATCTTTTTCTAAGTTATCATATTGTATAAACAAAACCTTTTGCAATCCATATATAAAAATATAAATGTAGTGAGATTTCAAAAGGTTTGGATCTATAAGTATTGACCTAGATGATTGTAAATGTATTGTTGAGGATACAAATGAGTCACGGTTTGTAAGTTATTTTTTGCAAAATTTTGACTTTTTTATTGTTTATTTATGCACCATTTTGCTCTATTTTTCGAAAGTGTATGTTCAGAAACTAAATCTACATTAATTATGGTTTTTACCATAAGTTAAAATAGAAAAGATATATTATAATTGCACACGTTATTAATTATAATGGCTTAACTAGAAGAAATCGATATATAAATATTAATATCTAAAGTAATATGTACCAGTATTCATTTCTACATTAAAAATATAAAAATGTACAAAATGTATATGCATGATGCATTGATGGGTATTTTTAATTCTTAATTCTTAAGTTATGTGTTAAATTTTCTTTTTGATTCAACCGCAGTCCTATGTTAACTTAATACTTGATTATAACAATAAATACCTTATAACCATGTTCTAAGGTGTTTCCTTCTAAATGTGCTCAACAAAAAAAATCCGCTTTTGTTTTCTTTTCCATACACACTCAAGTATCTAAAATCAAAGCCTATGTTTCCATTGACTCTATGTAACTCCAAAGATATTAACAGTGCAATAACCTTGCTTAACTAAATAAGTTTATGAATCCAATCATTGCTTGTATCCATAACCTTGGTTTTTTTCATCATGCACCCGATCATTCTATAGAATCCCATCAAACATCACAAAATCCTTGGACACACATCCCTTAACATCAATTCTAATCCATTTTAAAGGTGTACTCAATTCATATTTTTTAAAATTTAATTAATTTTAAATTCTAGAATTATATAAATTTAATTGTTTTTAAAATTGTTTTAGAAATGGGAGATTTTTTTATACTGTTTATAATTGGCATATGTTTTGAATAATGATTATTAAGATAATAATAATTTTTTCTTTTGAGAGATTTCAAACAAAAATTTAATTAGGAGAATTTCGTGTGAGATGACATTAGTATGAAGCTAGGATTTTGTTTAGGGGTTACCATCATGACAACCTTAAAATTTATATTAGTAGATAATATTTAATATATGTATTTACCTTTAACTTAAAAGTTATAACAACAATAACTATATACGAGATAAATCAAAAACTACAATTCCTTAAATTTTTTCAATAACACAAAAAGTCTTCCTTGAATGTTTCAAAATACCTACCCAAATATTCCTTAAATATTTGACAACAATAAACACAACTTATTTCTATATAAATATAGTTGTTGTGCTTACACCCAAACATTCTTTTTCTAAGTTATCATATTTTAAAATCCAAAACCTTTTGCAATCCATATATATAAAATATATAATGTTGAGATTTCAAAAGGTTTGGATCTATAAAGTATTTGACCTAGATGATTGTAAATGTATGTTGAGGATACAATGATGCGTCACGGTTTGTAGTTATTTTTTGCAAATTTGTACGTTTTTTATGTTATTTTATGCACCATTTTTGCTCTATTTTTTCGAAAGTGTATGTTCAGAAACTAAATCTACATTAATTATGGTTTTTACCATAAGTTAAAATAGAAAAGATAATTATAATTGCACAGTATTAATTATAATGGATTAAACTAGAAGAAATCGATATATAAATATTAATATCTAATTAATATGTACCATGTATTCATTTCTACATTAAAAATAAAAAATTTACAAAATGTATTGCATGATGCATTGCTGTTATTTTTAAGTTCTTAATTCTTAAAGTTATGTGTTAAATTTTCTTTTTGATTCAACCGCAGTCCTCTGTTAAACTTAATACCTTGAGTATAACATAATACCTTATAACCATGTTTCTAGTTGTTTTCCTTCTAAATTTGCTCAAACAAAAAAAATCGCTTTTGTTTTTGCTTTTTCCATAAACACACTCAAGTCTCTAAAATCAAAGCCTATGTTTCCATTGACTCTATGTAACTCCAAAGATAGTAACAGGCAATAACCTTGCTAAACTAAATAAGTTTATGAATCCAATCATGGCTTGTATCCACTAAACCTTTGTTTCTTCATTCATGCACCGATCATTCCTAGAGAATCCCATCAAACATCACAAAATCCTTGGACAACATCCCTTAAACATTAATTCTAATCATTGTACTGTGTACTCAATTCATATTTTTTTAAAATTTTATAATTTTAAATTCTAGAATTATATAAATTAAATTGTTTTTTAAA